>NW_028277177.1:27187500-27455000 GCF_051122295.1 Plectrocnemia conspersa | reverse complement strand
TCTATTGTAACGACCAAAACATTTTAAAATGTCTTAATTCAGTTATTAGGTTATTAAAAAAAATGTTAAATAAAAATATCTTGCCTACCCCTGATTTATATGTACATACATATGTACGAACATCTGGAATAGTAACAATTATCTGAGAGATAATCGTGTGGATATCTTTACAGCCTTGACTTATTCAAATCTGTTGGTTATATCATACATTATTCATGTGGGTGTATACGTATAACACAACATGCATCCAAGAGGTACGGAATCCATTTAGGTTATTTGAATATTTCTAACGAATGTCCCATTCGTTCTGATCGAGTCGTTATGTACTTTTTTGTACGAATGTTAAGCGAGCTGTTTACAGATAAGAACAATGCAAATATGCAAGCAGTAAAGTCTGCATACGAGTACCGTTTATTTTGTGTATGCAAAATAAATACTTATCTTAATATTTATCTCCAAGATACTGCTTTATGAATATTAAGAGAGCAGCTCTAAAAACTTTCTTGTGTATACGTTCGCTATTCAAAGAATGTGCGGATTAATTTATCAACCAATTATCCTTACATGACACATACAATAATTCTTCGGCAGCTGTTCTTGTGAGATAAAATCTGCGGTGAGATGAGAGCACAATTTGATCATTTGCCTAGTTATTCTTCAAAGTAATACTGAATTATTACTAATTAGATATTAGATCAGTTGTTAAGATATTATTTTATATATGTGGTTTATTTAAAAATTGTTTTGAGTTGGTGTACACTTTAATTCCAGTACTCAAATTCAGAATAGATTGATGCAATAAATTTACTAATAGGAGACGAAACTGTGTTTCTCTTATCTTCAATTTTGCATGTGATCCTAGTTTTCGATAACCGCAATAATTTCAGAAAAGCGATTGTTGTATCTCGCTACAGCGTCCTCAACAAACTTTATTGCCTGAAAATGGGTCGTTTCTCAATTGCGCAGATTTCTCCGACTATTGTCGTCTGCGGTGCCATTAACTCGCTGTTTATCTTCCACATTGTGTTTTATAACTGTGTATACATTTATATATAAAGTGAGAACACATTAGCATAATTTGTAAATAGAAAAGTTTCGAATGTCTTGTTGTATCACACCAATGACCAATTACACAACTATCCATCATATAGATAGGTTGTTCGCGACTTGATTAGTTTGCAACTCGCGTATACCCAGCAGCTTCCTATGTGATGCAACTGATAATGAACTTAAGGAAACTTGTTTCTTGTAATGTCAAGAGCTGCCCGATCACAATGGGGTTTCCGTTAACCTTGAGCCTTGCACCACAAATCAATCTCGAGAGAAGGATTTCATCATAGTATCCGACGAAAATGAACGCACTTATACTTTCTAATAAACCTGCGCATTTATTTTCCTGTCTTCGCTGCAATATGTCACCAGCCAAGTGCATTGATGTCTTACGTGTGTATGTACGATGTCCTTTGTGCTTTCTTGCACAAGCTCTTTACGTTGGCTTTGTCTATTCGGACGGACCTGTCTTCCTTTTGAAACGCTTATAATGGCATTCTGTCCGTTTTCGCTTTGAAACGATGGCTGTACGTCCAAAGACATGGGATCTGTTGGGGTCAAATATGTGACCGTCTCACACGAGGACCTGTTTTAATTATATATTACTAGTCGTCATTTATATTAATAAGTAGTTTATTAATTTATTATGTGAACTATTATCAGTATATCAATTGAAGAAAAAAGTGAAATTATTACTGTTAGATTATCCAGTTAGCACGATGTTTAGTTCATTTGAGGAGTATCGCCGTACATGTACGGTTGGCGATTTTTCACTGTTTTGAGGTACCCCAGATAGTTATATATTTACAAATATTATATAACAAAATAATAATTAATAAAAAATATTATTATATATTTTTTTTTAATTGTAATTAATGTAAATGATTTCTATAGAAAATAATACCAATAAAGTATAGAGTACGAAATAAATGAACAAAATATGTTTTATAAAAAATATTGTAAGTCTTTGTATTGATATAAAAAAATTCCACAAAAACCGAATAATATATAATTAATATGTAAAATTAATTAACAAAATTGAATAGTAGAAAATTATTAAAATAAATTATTAAATCACTGATTTTTTACTATAATTTACTATAAAATCACTAAATTTCACATTCAATGTTTTATTATTGTATTGTACTAAATTATTAAAGTGATGTATTGAATTCACAATTTCTTCTATACTCTCAATGTAGTATGTATTTATTTTTTCTGCTATTATATAAGGATCTTTATATATAATATATTTCCATCAATCTCCATATTTATTATGTCGTATCTCTGAGTTGGGTTAAATAATTTATTTATTGGTATCCACATCTTATTTGGGTCATTTTTATTTTATCTAACTACATTTTTATTCCAAATGCTTGGACTGCCACAGTTGGTATGTTTTCCATTTTTCATTTTATGCCTCCACTACACTCTTTGGAAGTTGTCCGAACAACTGAAGTCGGCCGATATCTACGACTTCGAGTAAGCGCCCACACTGTCGCGGATCTCATATGCCCGCGCGCTTCACGGCGTGAATGACATCCGGACGGCGGCTTCTGTCACGTACAGCCGGCATATTTCCGCGCGATCGAAAAAAGTGCCAAATAATCGCAATTTTTAAATTGTCATCTAGGAAAATACATAAGGATATTCGAAAAGATTTTTTTTAACAAAATCAAGTACTACTAATTATTTCTTAAATATTTAATTTTATATGAAAAACATATATAATAACGTTATCTGTTAGAAGAATATACAATCAAAAATATAATTAATCCCTTTTGGTGCCCTAAAATATTCAAAGATGTCAGTAAGAGTCTGTTGAAGATCAAGTTTCATAAAAGCATGTTAACATGCGTCCCACTGTAGCATGTGGTATTATAAATTGACCACGAGACCACGATGCAGCGAAATTGAACCGAGATACTCGTTCTATCTCAGTTTGCGAACCCCCATATCATTATCTCTCTCACTCTCGTCACTTAACACGCGAGAGTCGAAAAGGGAAGTATCTCACCGCTCGCGCTCTAAAGAGCAGCTCCGACTTCGCTCTCTTTGACTCGGAAAAAATGCCGACAATGTTCGGAAGCGCTCGAAGCTGGCCAAGTCGACTGAATTACCCCCACTTTACCTTCCGTTCTCGGTAACCTCGGACAACTTCCGAGAGATTTTAAAACAGACAGAACCAAACTCGACCGAAGTAACCCACTATATTCTACGTCCTTGGCCAACCTTATCCAACTTCCAGAGAGTGTAGTGCAGGCATTAGACTTGATATTCTATTTGTTTTAATTAAATAGTCATCAATACCACAATTTTAAACAGCACACTGCCCAACGCAATTATAACTACAACAAACAAAATAAAGAAGGTAATCATGTCTGGGTTCACATAAACTAAAATCTCATTGATTAGCCAAAAAAATGTAGCGTTTCGGTCCCTTTTTTAAGAACTATACCATTGTTATTGATATTGATACGGCAGTTACATAATTAAGTTTTCTTCTGTATGCAGATAATTTAAAATTGTTTAAATTCACCTTATCTGCTTTGGACTCTTCTCTCTATTGAGTGATTTAAATTCTCTATGGAGATAGACTTCTGCCCTTCAGTGTTGGAAAGTGCCATAATGTGTCATTTTCTCGATTCCTACAATCTCGATGGAAACGCTTTGGTTAGAAAAACTTCCACTTAAGATTATTTTTGAGGGCGTCTGTAAAAAATCTTTCAATATGTTCCGCTTTGTTATGAGGAACACATTTCACTTTGACGATCCTTCTATTATTCGCGTCTCTATGACACTTAAGTTCGCAGCATGCTTGAATCTTAAGAGCGTTGGGATACGATGCTTTAGAATTGAATAAGTTTATATGATGATATTTTACAAATCAATAGCGCATTACGAAGCATGCTTTTATCACTGTACTTAAATATTCTGCACATGAAGTCTGCATATTATTGAAAGGACAATATTTAAATGGCCCAAATCCATTGATTAAGCTGAGTTGTATATAGTATAAGAAATTTAAACAAAAAATCTGAATATTACCTAATATCGCATACTAATGTTGTAAGTCAAGAATTCCTCTTATTTTCCCACGACTCCCAGATGGCCAGACGCGAGAACACGGACTTTGGTCCTTTATCATGTGTTCCGACAGTGTTTTCCGCAGAAATATCAGATTCAGCCGAGCTTGAAATATGTCGACGGAAGCGAGTCGAAGTGCGCCACGGACCGGATATTGTCTGGCTCGGTTCCAGTCGTGGAAAAGTTGTCGATTCGCATCCGCTTTTTCGATTCTAGCTTCTCTCATTTTCGACGATCTGCAGCTACTGCGACCAAGTGCATTGTCCAATAAATCTCGCTCCCGGAACAGAACACACTTTAAAACACTGAAAGAATCGGACATCGGAAAAAAGAGAGTTCGAACACGGCCTCTATCTGTGGGAAACTCGGAAAAGAGTCGCGCCGGAAAATCTTGTTGCTTGGGAATTTTCGGAGAGCTTTAAATTAGTTTCTTCTTTTCAGAGGGTATCTTTGTGTCGAAGGACCGTGCGAAATGTAGCAGTTTTTAATGAAAAATCTAATTAAATATTTTATAGCTAAATAAATTATACATACCTTATATAGATGAATAAATTAAATCAGTTAATAAAAGTGTCACACATACTCAGATATAATTTAATCAGGTATAAAGAAGCAACGCTTTGTGAAATTAAATTACAAAACCATTACGCTAATCAACTAATACTTCAATAAACCACTTTCATTATAAAACCCAATCTCGTTATTACTTTTGATGGATTGTGGGTTCATAAAATATAATTTTATAAAAAAACAAGCCTTTATTACGCCGCAGCGGCAATTCAACTTACACCAATAAAAAACAATACAACGCGACGTAACACGAATTAAAAAGTTGGAAAATAAATTTTCTCGCGGCGGACGGCGGAGGTGAAAAATGTTTTTCTCGAGCCTCTCGAGTAATTTATGCCCGACGACGGCTTATGCTTCTCGTACGAAATGAAAAGCAACGTCTGTCATTACACGGCAGCGGGAATGGTCGCCTCACTTTTGATTAAAATAGTTAAAAGTTTTCTCTCCCGCTCTAATAAGTAGCCTGGCTTCGCCTCCTGAACGAAGGTGAAAGTTGTGATAATGGATGATTGCCGGGATTAGTTGGGTGATCAACCGGCCCCCCCGAGTTGTTGATTTCCTTTCCTTAAGGGATGTAACGAGTAGAAGTAACAGAGCGGAAAAATGAACTAAAACACGAGGAAAATAAACAACTCAGACATTACATTAGATGGAATTTCTACTACAAAATTAAAAAAAAAACAACGTTGTACGTGTTCTTAATTTATACACTAAAATGTTGCTTAAACATATACATTCGTTCAGCAAAAATATTTATAAAAGAATAGTTTCTTTGATATATTATTATATAATATTTGAAAAAAAAAACAATTATAAATATTTTTGCTGAACGGAAAAAACTTTTCTTACTACAATGGTTCGACTCAAATATAAACATTAAAAATCGGAAGAACACCCAGAGTTGCACAATAGCCACACACTATTTAAAAAAATATATTTGAATTATCTTGTGTAATTATCGAACGGTCGCCTAACATTGTCAATGTTTCCTATTTGAAGTTATGTTTCAATTGGTTCTAATTTGGCTTTACGAACGATCAATAAAATATTGTTTTGCTAATAATTTGTCTGTGCTAAGTTCTTATTGTATCAGCAGCAGTCTTAAATCTTCACAGTAGTTTTATCTTGATTTACTGGAAAAACTGGTAAACTAAATATAATGAAAATAAAATAAAAAAAATTCTTGTGTAAGTTTCTGATTTTATATCCAGAACTCTTAGATCCCGTATTTAAATGTTAATGCTATAATTTATTCGATTAGTTGTTAACTGGTTAATAATTTTATTAAATGGTTATTAATTATATTAAATTATATGGTGAATATTTTTGTATTGGATGGTCAATTAAATTGCTTGAATACTATTGAACCTGTTTGTTTAATATAGAATACGTAAGGGATTTGCTGAAGTTTTTTATAGTGATTAAAAAATATTCTGGCACACATGAGATTAAATCATTAGTTGATAGAAATTTCAGAAATAAAAATCGATCATGACTACAAGCATATAAATAGCTTATATAATTAATTAATTTGTTTATTAATTAATAATATTTTTAGAGTATTAGTTTCTTAATTAATAATAAAATAATAATATTTTAAGAATAATATATTTGTTTTACTAAATAAATTAGTACATTATTTATTGAAGTTTTATATTTTAAGCTTGCGGTTCTTTACTGACCATTTATAATTATTATCCGACCGTAAATTACTGGCTCTTCATCGTTAAGAAAACTTACCGTTTAATTTGCTGCGATTTTTAATACCCATATAAGCACAACCTAGTTTACAGAAACAACTTACTTTTCGATATTACAGTCACTAATGAAATTGAAAAATACTTTTTGCTTCATATTGAATTCAAACCCAGACCTTTTATAAGTTTATATGTTATTGTCATTGTCTTGAACTGATGATAATTTATCTGGAATTATTACTAAAAATATATTTAATTTATATCGATCTAAAATACCTTTTGATATAAACAATAAATATTTTTCCCCCCCGAAAAAAGATCATACACGTTCTAAATTGCGTTATTTCAAAATTAGTTTCGTTAAAACGTAGAAATACAATAAACCCAAAAATAACAATTAGTTTTCGTGTTGATGTTCTTGCAACTGTTCTTGTGATAACTTCATTAATTTTTTTATACAAATCTAGCTAATAATCTGTCACATTTAATCAATTACCTAAGCATTCAAAAGCCTTTACAACCGAATCGAAAAGATCGATCGATATACAATCGATTTAACCATGAACGAAATGAGTCCAACGTCTACTTTAGTAATCTATGCTGTTCAAATGCGCGAAATCTGAAATTTATCTATCTCATTTAATAATGGGTTTGTCTTTATTACCGTTTCAAAGATTATGTTTATGACCTGGCTGTTAATCAAGAGTTAATCATTACTTTTAGGCGCAACTTCACAAATTTGTTCCAGGTAAAAAATATATTTAATTACATTTAACTCTTTTCAATAACTGCAATATAATATATAAAATATTTTTTACAATTACGCGTTTTTATAAATACATATACAAAATAATACATCCATATTTTGATGTCTATGGTTTATAAATAATAGCCATTTAAAAAAGTAAAATGTTAGTTTTTGAGTAAAGTATTTAAAAAAGGTAATCCCAACCTTGCCTTAGTTAGTAAAATGGTAGTACCTAGTTATGACGTATTTGGATTACTGAAAGTTTAAGGTCTGCCTCACCTAATAGTCTGAGTAACACTTTTATATGCAGTTGACCTTTATTATGTGCTTAATTAATTGTTTTAGATATAGACTTCGCCCGATTTGAATTATTCAAAGCCTGCTACAATTAAGCGCTGTTCACCATCGCGCACCAAAGTGACGCTTTATCGCGCTCGTTAACCTAGAATTGCACACACTGCACCTGCATAGTTTCAATTCGAATCATTACCGCACATTAGACTGATTAACCGAGAGACATTAAACATGCTTCTAAGTACTACAATGCACTTCGCGAGGCTATAGTTTCTCGAGTCAAAGTCACAGATAAGACCTAAGAGAAATGCGTTTGTTTAACCCAGAAAATATTTTAACTTTCATAAATTAGAGATTACGCATGACTCAGTGTTGTCTAGCTGGCGCGCGAGTATACGGTATATCTACGTGTACGTGGTTACGTATATGTATATATTCAATTATTCGCAGGGCTTACACGCGTCGCCTTATGAAAATATGCAAATCCGCGGATTTGGCCGCGGTGCTGCGCTGGCTTGACGGATTATTAACGCGAATTAAACCCAAACTCGGGTAGGGGTGGTGCGGTGTGCGAAAGTTATGACCGCCATATTTCTCGCCACATAAATTAACGCGTTGAAATGTGTTCCAGAAATAAAAATGTTAAGAAAAGGAAAAGGTGGCTGCTTGAGCAGTATAGGCTACCGGTCATGTTGCATGGCGCTCTAGGTTAGGCAAATCTCGTATTAAAGTTCATTGTGACGAATATATGCATTTTAAAAATACATACATTGTATAAATTTATTGCACTAATGCTTGTGAAATCACTGTAGTAAATCCGCGCACATAAATCGGTTTAACTGCTCGGTGTAAATCTCCGTTCGTTTATGAGATAAAAGTTAAATCTTACGATTCCAGCTAGTACTTAAAAGTGCATTTTTAGATCAAACGAATCTTACTCCAATAGTGCAAAACGAAATCTATAACTTACGCTTTAAATATTGTTAAAATTATCTGTTCAACGTTGCGTTTATACTGACGTGTGTGCATAAGTAATGGAAAATAGCTTGTTATGAGCGTTAGAATACAATTCAGTGCATTTTCAAAAAATATATTTTTTTTATTAAAAAAAAAAGTTTTAATAGTTTCTACATTTTTCATAATAAAATTTGAGGATACGATAACTGCCATGATTTCAATAATTTTGACACGAACAAAAAATGGATCTTGTAAATATCTGGGCTAACTTCGTGAGTCAGACTAATCCGCTTCTTCTTTCAAAATGGCTGCTATTAAAAAAATATTAGAGGAAAATGTGAAAAATAGAAATTAAATTTAAAAACAATGTTCGGCTATATAATAATAAAAAATTGTAACTTCGTTTAAAATTCATATAGACATAGTTAACACTTTAAATGCCAGCGACCAATTAGTGAGTCACCTATTATTTCTCTTATAGAATAAATATAAAATACTTTATGATACTACAATAATTTTCACGAGTTGTAAAAATATAATTAATTTGTTCTAAAAAATAATTTGCCTTAAAAAACAATCAATATATGACTTTCCAGATAAATACGTGCAATAATAGATTTTAAAATTATAAAAAACTTTTTTTTACACATTTATATACAGAAATATGCCTGATACTTTTGGTTTTTGACAGACGGATTTTTTTATTGAAATATATAAAGATCAAAGAAAAAATCAAAAAGTATTAACGTTAGCTTAAGCTGCGTTTGCTTTAGCATAGGAATACTGAAGTAGATATATTTCTAAATGTTCCTGGCAACTTGTCTAATAAGTTATTAAGAGTAATCTATAAATGGCCTTTTTATTTAATTTATCTAACATTTATCTAAAATATTATTATCTATGAACAGTGAAATACTAATCCTAAAAGGATTTCGCGTAGCTTTTTACTCTTTATATATTTATCTTTATATATTTGTGCCCAATATAATTTATATTTTCGGAAACCTTTTTAAGTGACTTATTGCTAAAATTTCTAGTATTTTATTTTGTTAGTTACTCCCAACCATTTTTTATGGAATTATCAAATTAAGGGTTAATATGTTTATATATAATATAAAAGTCGAAATATTACAATAAATTGTACTAGATTCTGGGGTATTTGATAACTGTACAAAAACAGTTTCGTTAAAAATGTCAGTAAAATTAGGTTGAAATATTAACACATAACGTTCCATGATTTTTGCGAAAGTTTTTTTTTATAAATATAATTGCCATCTCTTGATAAAAGTTTATATCTTTATTACGTTTACAAAATATTTTTACAAGCTATTGTTACATTAATTTTAATAAAGAAAAAATACATATCTTACTGAAAATAATGGGTAGGAACCATTTCCATGTGCGAGGGTCGCATGTATTCCATTAAAGAGATTGTCAATCGCAATTTATTGCATATCCCAAATTGTATGCTTTCAATTCAGATATCCAGTACCGCCCAAATCATCAATGATTAGTCAAAAATACTTGTTGATGTACCTCAATTTATCCGGCAATATATAAGCCGGAAACCTACCGCAGTAATATCGCGTGACTTTTTACCTTAAAAATACATGAAAGCTTAACCTTGAGTTCGCCATCAGTGGAACTCACAATTAGCCGACACAGAAAAGTCTAATATAATATAATAATAAAGTCCGAGGAAAAGCATTCTTTCCATTTCGATCGTGAGATTTGATCTAGCCAAGCCGTCACTTTTATTCTTTTTTTATAATATAAACTTTACTAAACGCTATTGCTCACCTATGCCAAAAAGTGAAACGAAGGGGCTAAAATTTTTTTTAACCCTTTGAGGAGTATCGCTGTACATGTACGGCGGTCGATCTTTTACGGTTTTGAGGTACCCCATATTGTTACTCCATATCGAACTGATTTGTTAGAGTGTATATGATTTATATATAAAATAATACCAATAAATTAAGGAGCACGAAATAAATTAATATAATAATTTCATAAAAAATACCGATGGCTACAAAATCCAAATAATATATAATACATATGTGAAATAAGTAAACGAAATTTAGTAATAGAAAGGTGTTCAAATAAATAATTATAAAATACTAATACAAAAAAGTAGTAAAATATATCAAAGCTGCGAATCAGTGATTTTTTTCTGTAATAAAATAATAACAGAAATACTTACGGAAAAACACGTAAAATCTCACTCACTACTCAAAGGGATAATAAACATAACCTCATTTACTTATGCTAAATTTATTTTACGGGTTGAATTTTTTGAAAGTGGCTATCTCTTAAAAGAGCAACCATACCTGTATTATATAAATGCTAAATTTATGGTAATTTACTTTTCCATTGTTATAATAAATAAATTATTTTGGTCCGAATTCGTTGATTTTAGAAATAATACAGTGTGTGCTACCATCTGGAATATGTTAAGCTCGTTCTATTATTTTACCAAATATTTATGTTACGCGCTTTCGCAAAATTATTATTATTAGAATCACTGGAAAGATACGCACCATTTCAAATATGTATACAAAAAGCATAGCTAGATATGTACGAGTTTGTAAAATACTCATTTTTTAAACTCCATTCCGACCACTTCAGAGGTGAAAATGCATTTTTCTTTTTAAAATCGTTTCGCGGAAGCTTCGAGCAGTTTTCCCGTGGGACCTCTTTTAGGTCTCTAGGTTCCTTGTACAGATTGCACACTACAATGAACCCAGTATAGTGTCACGTTTGTGTGCACCGCGACGAATGCAAATGCGATTCGATTCCATAGGCACAATCATTTGTCGCCGATCGATTACCATTAAAGCCACACGTTTGCAGCCATTGTGGCGTAAACGACTTCTTTCGATTTGGCATTTCGAATAAAAATATCTAATGCTCCATATCCCTTACTTTTCACAATTAACATAATCTTATTAAGTTTCGTGCTCAATTTCTACCATTACAGCGCTTTTGCTATGTTCAATGGGACCACGGCTCCGACGTGGCCGCTCCTACGTTTCAATTACACAAAACTGCAATATCAATAAAACTTGATGGTCCAATTTTGTGCAGTATTCATACGAGATCGCCCAAGCTTTTTACGATATGCAGTCCGCAATTTTAAATACGTTTACGTGCGATAAACCACACGTGTTGTCTTTTTACATCGCAAAAGTTTGACGCCAACGCGACCGTAAAAGAAGTAACGCCTCAATCAATTTTGTATTCTATATATATTTTAATCTTGTCTGACATTAACTATCTTTCGGTTATTTTGATGATAAAAGCTGCAATTTATTAATAAAAAAAATAAATAATTTTATCATCTTAATCATCATACATCGACGCAATTTAATTGCGCAAGATGTGAAAGACTTTTTTTAAATAAATTAATATCATTAGGACATATTATTTGCATAACATTTTGAATGCACCGCCAGAAAAGAATTTTAAGGACAATGGACTAGCGATATTGCGCTAAAATTTCCTTTCCGGTAAAATTAAAACTTTGGGAAAAATATTTATTATAGATCGGCACGGTTCCAATAATGAAATAATACTGTATTATTTAGCTAACCGATCGTTTCTCAGTAACATATAAAAAAAACAGTGAAAACTGTTTCACCAAATAAGTATCGCAAACACCGTTGAACGATGAGTTAAATATATTAATTTGTAAGGGAGAAGATATATATCATAGTTTCCTGCGCTCAGACACTGAAAGCTTGTATTCTTTAATCTGGGTTAGAAACCACGTTTTGACTTTTAGCTTATACCAACATGTATCTATATCAAAACACATTTAATAGAATAATCTTATTTAATTACACACTTTAAGAGCCATTTACATATTACGAATTCAGACCTTGATTGACGATGTGTTTCTTTCATCTGCACCACAATTATTGGACACTGCTGTTCTAATACCTCTAACTTCTAACACCACATTCTCACGCTTTCGTCTCATTATGTGGCTAGAGTGTGTGTGGTTAACACTTTTTTCTCATCCTCCATTACCATTTTTTATTCAAACAACCCCACAATTGTACTTTCATTTTTATGACATCTCTCGCTAATTTGACAGTTTTTTTATTTGAGGCATTTTTGTGGTTAGTCTTATTTATTATATGTGAATTTAATTTTGTTGATGTGGATTTCAATGTATTGACATTTTTATTTGGTGCTGCGACAGAAGCCGTAGTAGCTATTCTGATAACAAACTATCAATCAAGCCGGCACAGTTAAGGTGTTATTTGTTTAGGTGATACCAGTAATATGCATCGATAGATAACATTTTTATTGTAAGAATCAGAACTTTTATATTTTTTTTTTGTGTTTTACTTAAATAAAGTTTTATTATTTATTTTATATTTGTATTACCATTGTTTTGGAACTCTTAAATTTGCCATAGGCATAACAAACTAACTAGCTATAGAAAAATATTTTATTTTCTTCTATATTACTGATTATTAGATAAAAACAATGATTTAAATAAGCTAATAAGACACTTAGATAGGGATGTTTTAAAATGAAGAATAGCTTAAAATAGTGATATTATCATTTAATGGTGGCAATAGACGTCTGTTGACTAAATAAGCACAACTCAACTCAAAAGCTAAAAAAAACTTTTATAACCATCTTGAATACTTCAAAGCATATTTACGGTTGTTGTACCCACTTTGAAAAGATAAAAGAGAAATTATTTCAAGTAAAATAAATACATACAAAAATAAACACAAATGTTTAAATGTACCCTTTTAATCCTGGAATTCCAACTGCGCCGCATTAACATAAACACTTCCTATTTTCTGCGTTTTCAATGAAAATTACTCCCATTTCCTTACGGTTGTTGTTCCGACACGGTCGTTATTTTGGATAAGCTGTAAAAAAACTTTCAACCCATATATTCGAAAAAGGTTTCGCGTCGGGTACTGTGCGTCTAAAGCGCCCATCCATCAACTTCATCTGCCGTTTCGGCCTTATTAAGCTGGTTTTTTATCTTCCTTTTGCTGAGTTCATTATCTGGCGTGTACCTTGGGCCCTCTCTCTCTCTTTCTCTGTCTAATTTCAACGTCTTTAAACTCAAACACACTTTCCAAATAATCGATGTCAGATGCATCGGGTGACATATTGCGCTCTAAATTCCGGATTTGAACTCACTAATAGCTTGTTGCACAATTCGACGTCCAAAGACATTCTATATGTCTGATTAGAAGTCGAAACCGCAGAACGGTACGATTACTGTGTGAGAAAAGGTGTGCGACCGCACTAATGCCATTTTCAATTCGGTGTGTTTTTGACTTGACAGTTCTCACAGTTGTGTTTAGAAATTTGATTAAAAAACACATGCGTGTAGTAATAAAACCACAATTGCTACTCAGAGCCAATAATGATAGGTAATTTTAACATAATATAGTTATTAATATATTTTTTATTATTCTATCGTTAAATATATTCCATAGCTGTGATCTTAATTTTCCGGCGTACCATTTAAATCATTACTGACTGATTCTTAGATCAATGATAATTGTCATAAAACTATTTTAAATGATTAATAAAGCAAAGACGATCATCTTCGGATCGATGTTAAGTTACGAAGCAATATAGATTATCTATAGAATTACTCCCAAAATGTAGCAAAACTCTTTTCTTACATTAGTTTACCATAGTTTCATAAAATTGTTTAAAATATAAAAAAGCATTTAATTTAATATTTTAGCACTCTTTTGAAAAAAGAACTGCGTATTTATTGTATGATATCTGATAAGCGGCGGAAAATCCATTTGCACTATTTACCTCCCAAAATAGATAACCTTTTTGCCATTCATGATACATTAATGTAATAGGCGTAATAAGAAAATAAGTCTATATTTTGCGCAGCTACTTGCTTAATAAATAAGTGAAATTATTATTGAATCTTAATAACTGCAATGAAGAGTTTTAAACTTTAAATAATAATAAAATAAGAAATAGTCAGTAATTAAACAAATATTTTTTAAATTGCAGTTGAAGGTTTATATACCGATTCCTAAACAGTATTTGTTTGTACATGAGACATGTACTTTGAAATCAAATTTACTTACAGTTCAAGTAAAATGAAAAAACATTCATTATTGGTATTAAAAAATGTATTATATATTTTAAATTTATTTCAAAATTATCATCCTAAATATTTTTTCCTAACATGTGTTTTTTGTTGAATACGTATATGTCTTATTATTAAGGGTGGAATAGCGTAGTCCGTAACGTCTCAGACTAGGACTCTGAGGTTGCGGGCTCGAGCCCCGGCAGCAGCACTCGAATTTTTATTTATAAAAATGCGCTATTATTAAAAACCGGCCCCAGCTGCAGTGACATCTATTGCTTATAAATAATATTACACATAATAATTTATAATTATTAATATAGATGTCACCGATTCCCAGACTTTCAGTCTAGTGTTTAATATTTAATTTGTATGTATTCATTATATCTGATTGACTTACTCAGTTGGTACAGATTTTCCCCGTTGTAACGCATTGGGCTTATGCTTGTCAGGTTACAACGGAAGATTTAATAAAAATAAATAATGTCTAAAAATTAAAGTAAATATACCGGATTTTGTACAGGAGAAAACAATAAACTACATTACTTACTTCATAAAGTAATGATTTTTTATCTGCCTGATAATACTATTATATTTTTGGATACGTCTGTATTTAAATAAAATGTAACTGAAAATAATATATTATGATGACTTATTTAGTTTTAAAAGACTAGTCTTTTAAATGTTCATCTGCATTTCATTCATACATTAGGCTTTAAAATGTTATAAAATTAAATTTTAAAAGAAAAAGAGAAATGATTTTTTTATTACCTAAATAAAAATAAACTGTTCTTTAAAACAATTTTTTACAGATATTTAATAGATTTTTAGTAGCGTAGTTACCGAACTTTTTTAAAGAAAATTATATAACATGCAATTTAGTATGTTTTGTTTTTTTTTCTTAAAAATTAAAAATCGTATATATTGTTTATTTCATTGTAAATTTTAGGGCCCAATATATTTTTTAAATTAATAAACGACATTTATTTCCAACTATTAAGTCAGCTGCTTATTTGATTTTATGGAAAAGGATATCGAATAATGTATTATTTATTTCGTTCTATTTTTCATCAAAGATTGTAGGTCGATACTTTATGTGATTTTTTAAATTTTATGGCTATATCATATAAATATAACTTTAAAATATTTAAATTACCGTACGTTAATATTTAATGGAACTGAAACCTTTTATCCTAATTGAATAAAAAGTTGAAGAAAGTGATATCTAATTTCTTTATGCAATGAAGATTCTTTGGATGTTTCATTTGCATTTGTGCAATATAATAAGAAAGAGAGTTAATCGGTGGATTAAAAAAGGTTCAGGCTGAATAAAATAAACTAGCTCTCTCTTTCTACAATTTAAATGCTTGTGTATTTTTATTTTGCAAGGTTACTTAACGTACTGGCAAAAATGTATATAGTATATTTTGATAGTTTAAAACAACATCTGTTTTTTTTCAATATTTTTGATAAAGTAATTGATCCAACATAAATTACAATCTCATTAGATTCGTGCCATAAAAAATCATACATGCCTTACTATCACTTAATCTGAATTTGCAGACTATTGTTTCTTATTTATTGACGTCTTCCATTTCTCTAGAAATTGATCCAAAATTTTCAAGAAATTCATGCATATCAAAAATTATATGTAGATGTTTATATTATTATAGTATATATTTTTGTATATAATTTTTTTTTTTTTACTTATTGCATTTCAAACAATTTGGGTCATACCAGTACATAATTATTACATTACTAATTTTATTTCAAATTATTATACTATTATATATTGGTATTATAATTATAATTCATCTACAATAAATGGCTATTTTCTATCACATGATATTTTTTCTTGTATTTAACAAAAATAATTACCGTTTGGTTCGACTTATATATCATTAACATGGAAACGTGACTCTTGTTTCATTTAACCGCCAAACTAATCCTTGCCAAAGACTTGATAATATAATAGTTATCAAGTCCTTGCATTCCTAATTTTTTGTTGACAGGAAAATTTTCAGCAAAAAAAAATGAAAAATGTTTGCTGATCGTAATTCCTAGAGTCGGTCATAAAACTTCAAAGTGTTAATCGGAAATCCCTGTCTCTTTTTTTACTACCTACTCTAAATGCAACTGTGGATTTAGTAGATTAAAATACTACTTGTTCTCAAAATAGCAGCGACTCTAATCCATTAAAAAATATTCGTATAAATTTAATTGTAAGTTTTCGTAAAACCTTCTTATTTATTAAGAAATGAGAAATCATCGTTTTTTATTTTTCTCGATAAAATTTCTCCAGTACGAATTAATAGAAATATACGCAAAATGTGATGGATATTTATAATGAAAAAAAATTTGATTCAACTGTTGATAAATTTATAAAAAAAAAATACCAGATACACAGTATATATTTTACAAATATGCGTCATATAAAATACAAAATTTAAATTAAAGATTAAAATTTCGTACACCTTCAAGAATCAGTTAATTATGAGTTTTGTATTTTTTTTACATACTCAATTCACAACCACGTGTCAACAAAATGGCAGTTTATAATTGTAATATAATTTAAGTTTTGCGAATCTTTAATGAATCTTTAATCCAAAAACCGAAACTTTAGTTTTTATCTACGTTGACTTTTAATAAGCCTAATTTTTTATTGGATATTCCTTACTGATTTTTCAGTGATTTTTAATAGAATTTTAATAATAAAATGGCAATGTAGTATTTACATGAAAATATTGCTTCTTTATTAATTTATCCAGGTAACAAATTCTTGCTAAATAATACAATCATTTTTATGTATTTGATCCTTACATTCTTCATTTTTCAAGTAAATTAATTTGTCAAACAATATTTTTGAAGTGTTAATCGTAAATCTCTGTCCATTTTTTACTACCTGCTTTGAATATAGCTTGAGAATTTATCAGATTAAAACTATTGCTTATTTTTAAAATTGCAGCAGTTCTAAACCATCTAAAAATATTAGTAGAAATTTAATTTTTAACGTTTTGAAAAAACTTTAAAACGTATCTAGTAAAAACAGTTATTGATAAATAAGTCCATTTTTATGATTAGCTGATAAAATGGTTTTTAATTTTTTTTGGCATTTGCATTTAAATATCACATATGTATATATTTTAATAGCAATTTTAATATTGATTTGAATGAAGAAACCTTTTATCGTTTTGGAAATACTATTTATTTATGAAATATTAAAAATATTTGGAAAAGATACAATAAAAGTGAACAAATCTGATAATTGCTTCTAGACAGCACATATACATATATAGAAAATACATAAAAATAATTGCGATTTGTGCTCTAAAAATGTTGCTTTACATTTTTAAATTCACTTTAAAAAAACATAAAAAAATCTGATATTGTTCTTTGTATTAATGTTAGTATCTCTCACTTTGCATACATAACCAGCAGTTTTTTTTTATTATGTATTTTACATTTCCACGCTTGCTCGTGCGCGCGTAATTCAAAAACAACAACGCCATATAATAAAACGCGGCGTTTGGAAATGTCGTAACGTCCGCGTAATTTTCCTGCGACGGCGGCGTCTTCGCGGAAAAATCGCGGAAAAGCTACGCGAGAATTTATCGCGCGCTCTCTCGCGCATTGTGTGAAGTGCTAACGGTAACGTTAAAATGAAATGTTTCATCACACTACCAATTAGGTACTAACTTTTACGAGTTGCGCCGCGAGAGAAAATCTCGCACGAAACCGCCCACTGCCGCCACCCGCTCGCGCACACACGCTCCAGGGTGTGGGGTGGTTTTTACGCGTTTAGGGTGGCGTAGCGAAAATTGGTATTTCGGACGAACGAAAATACGCATAAAAATGAGATGGAAAATTGTATACATTTGCAAATGAAATTGCTCATTTCATTCGCAGGCTTTGGGACGCCCCGGGAACGGAATCCCCGGTTGACTGTAAAGCAGCTGCCGCGACAGGGTCCGCTCTCTTTTTTTCCACCCTGACCCTACACCGCCACAATGCCTTCGTTAAATATTAACTCGGATTGTCGCCAATGACAATACGACTCTCTGGCTGAAAAGGTACAGCACGGTCGTTGTGTGTTTATGGAAGCGAGGTATCGTTTTGTGCTAATGTGCCCCGCTTTTAACATTCTTTATGACCAGTGGATGATTTTAATTTCTGCCGTTGACTATGATTGTGTAAAAAAATAAAAAAATATTGTGACGCACTTCATTGTTGATGTAGTTTGTCCTCAGCTTGATGACTATATTTATTAGTCCACATAAGACCTAAAATTTTTTGCCAAAATTGCTTTTACCACTATGCACAACTTCGGGAAAAACATAATTGTATTATACATACTTCACTATGCTAAATGTAAATAATAAATAAAATTGAAATATAAATAACTCGTTATCTTAACGAAGTAATTTACTTTTCATACTTCTTTATTTATAAATTCATTATACTATAACTAAATTATAAATAAACCCAATTATTCGTGTACTTGCACGTCTTCATTTTAATTATTATTTTTTACATTAAAAAATATATTTCAGAAAAGCTAACTTTAATTAAAATATAAATTTAAAATTGCTTATATTTTTAATAATTTGTTAATATATTTGTCTATTGTGCTGAAATAAAAAAAGGTTTTATATTCAAGCCATGTGATAGTTATAAACGAGGCAAACATAGTTCGTCGCAGAAATATAAATAAACCTGACTTATTGATCAATGATAGAAATACTGCTTCCCCTGAGACTTTTTCTTAGGCGACGATCAACTAAACCCACATAAACACGCACTATGCGAGAATTGAAACTTTTTAATATGCCGCCGAAGGAGTCGGACGTCCCGGAGGAGCAACTTTCCCGGAAGGACTTTCCAGGACCGCCCTTCCGGACTTAACTACGAGGCCAGGCACTAAGGTCACGGTCGTTACACCGAGCAGACACATAGCGAATACTAAACAGGATTGCCCATAAATCTAATAAGGCGCGCATTATTACAGTTATGACACGGCTATTTGGCAAACATCTGATATTTTTTCATTAACCCCTACAGGTCTAACTTTTGAACACGGTTCTAACTTGGAGCTCCAAAGTTGGGTTTAGAGAAAAGGGTCGAAATTAGATAGCGCCGCAAGTGCAAAAATGCAATAGAGGAGAGGGTTAACGATACCTTTCAATTATAGGTCAAACGAGATTACCGAAAGGGGACCGCTGTATCTTTTTAAATGGCTCGTTATCTCTGTTTAATCTTGAGAACGAAATAAACTGCTAATTATACCAGATTAAACGTATAAACGAGACAATTTAGCTTACAGTATCGTTTTGTTGTAAGATTTTTTAATTGCGTAATTTAATTAAAGAAAATATTTTAGTATTGTGTTATTATGAATATAAATTTTAATTAATGTTTTAATATCATGCTAGTTAACCGTTAACGCACATAATTTTGACGTTTATTATAGACGATTAATAATAAAAAAGATTTGTATCCAAACAGCAGTTTTCAGTCATTGCCGAAGAAAATCGCTAAAGTTTAATTGCTACGACGAAAGCATGAAATGCGATATTTAACTTTAAAAGATTTCGCATTAGATAAGCTTGGTTTAACTGCGTTCGGTTAGTTTTTAAACTGTTATTTTCTAAGCTACTTATAAAAATAGCTATTAAACTTATAGTTGATTCAATTATTATATAATGCATGTAAAAATCTATACGTATACATAATAAGCTCGTTAAATTAAATTATGCCGACTTGTAAATGCGTATGTATTATGTATCTTATCAGACGTAGGGAAAAAATGTGAGATATAATCGGACGATGTGCGTGAAATTTTCGCATCTCCTTGTATACATAATACATGTTTTCGTTTATATATTATAATTTTCTTTCACGACACATTGGTTATATAATATAAAAAATATATTATTGAGAACAAAAGCGTTACGAAAACATTCCCATAAAAATATATTCGCCACATAAAGCACAGCAAATTTGTTTTCGCGGAGAATTTGTATGAAAAATTGCTTTAAAAATATACTATTTACATATTTTTTATCAGTCGGTAGATTTAATATACACTTATTCCTCGATTTACGCGGTTTCACTCCCACTTTTTGTACTTGACCTTCATATGGAACTTCTCCCACTGCCCATTCATATTCCTAATTTGCTTTTTAGAGTGCACGCGTGTCGTTGAAGATCTTGCTTATTTTCTTTATACGTCAAACAATACCATTCGATCGTTTTATTACAATATTTCCTGGAACGTATTCACCGCGTAAATCGAGGAATGAGTATTATACATCATTTTTCTTTTTTGAAAGCGTTGTGTAAATAAATAAAATGTGCATAGAAACTATTCATTAAAATTATTAGTTGAACCTCATCTATGTCAATTAATAAAAAAAATAATTGGTATAGAATTTGCTCGGGAAAGAAAAAAATACACAATGTGTTACATATCCAAATGTATCTATAAAACCTTTATCAAAAATTTATTGATAATATTTTCACTAAATATACTTTCAGTAGTCACTTGATTACTTCCTTTTATAAAATAACAATTACCAAGCATATGTATTTGGAACAAAGAAATGGTAATCGTTTTTAAATTACTTGGTTTTTAAAACAACCAAATTATATTTTTAAGTGTAAAATCAATTATTCTAATAATAAAAATATCGAAAATTCACGTGCTACTTTTTTGCCGTTATATATGAAACATTGAAAAACAATAAACATTACAATTGAAAATTTGTAATTAAGCTTAGATTTTTTTGAATTTTAAAATATTTATGTATTACATAATTCTACTTGTGTATATAATATAAAGTTTCAAACCTAAGTTATTACCTCAGCTTATAATTATAAAATAGATATATATGCATAGATATGTATTATTATATTTGTTACTGTTTATAATTTTTAATTATTTATTTATTTTTAAGGACGGAATAGCGTAGTCCGTAGCGTCTCAGACTAGTAACTAGAAGGTTGTGGGTTCGAGCCCCGGCAACGGCACTCGAATTTTTATTTATAAAAATGCGCTATACTTATATTAAACATAATTTATTATTATTAATATAGCTGTTACCGATTCCCAGATTTTCAGTCTGGTGGTTAATACTTATTTATAGGTATTCATTATATCTGATTGACTTCCTCAGTTGGTACAGATTTACCCCCATTGTAACACCTGTCGGGTTACAACGGAAGATTTAATAAAAAATAAATTAAATATTTAGAAAAATTAGTAAAAACCTATTTTAATATGTGCTTAAAATTAAGCATAACAATGATTGTTTTATTAACACCTTTCAATTCATTTGACGTCCACTCATTGACTCATTATTAAAAAAAAAATTTGCCCTAACTATTAGTATTATTAACTATTAACAGAATTTTTTTGTAAATAGTAATGCTGGATTGCAAATGTTGTATTAAAAAATTACATAACACTGATATTTGATATTTTTAAATTAAACTTTTTATTTCAGTTAATTTAGCCCAATCAAAACGCAGAAATTATATTTTTTTGCAAAATTTTTGGGCTTAACTATAAGAAGTAATATATTTTTTCGTGAAATATAACCCCTTAATTTTTTTTACTAAAATTTTATTAATCTATATTTATCTTAACGGTATTTTACTAACGATTTTGCCTTTTATAAAATCATTCTGAAATGAATTTTATATTTTTAAAAAATAACTTTAAAAGTAATAATATTTAGGGGAAAGGTCAGTAATATATGGGGGATGAGGCAAAATTTCTACTCCGTTTTTGTTAAATATTGTAGTAAAAATATGAGGTTTTGCGTTATCATGAAGTAATATTGATCCAAGTCAGTATATTAAAATCGGATATATGATGATTACAATATAATTTTAATGTAAAAAAAGTCTCACCTGGTTTAAGAAACAATTCTTGTAGAATTTCTTCAGAATACCACCATACTGTTTCCATATTTTTTCAGGTACAAACTCGGTTTTAGAGAATGTTTTTGAACCTCTGTTATTTAACTATTATTCTGATATTTTTTGCTTATCGTATATAATCTATTTCTCATCACAGGTAATGTTTTCTTATGAACGATTCCCTATTGTTTTTGAGAATCAACAAAGTATAGACTTCAAAACATTGCTGTTTTTTTCCTTACAATAATTTCGTGCGGTACCCATTTGCTCATTTTTTGCACATTTCTTATTACATATATGTATATGTCGTGAAATGGTTGCAAGATAAACCTTTCTGAAACCCAAGTCTGTTGCATATTTTTGAACAGTTGTTTATGGATTAGCTCTAATAATATTTCTCAATCTTTCTTCATTGACACATAATTTTAAAGGTAATATCACCCAGTACGAAATTTATCGAACAAACTCCTTACAGTTCTCTGACTAACAATACCTTCGCCAAATCCCAATTTTATATTTCTCGTGACCTACGTCGCATTGTGTCCATACGATAATGGTTTTGGTTTTGAACAATGTATATAAAAAAAATTGCAAAATACCCAATATACAATAGACGCTCTAATCCAATATTTATAATCTTTGAGACACGCATAGAAACAATACGTTGCACTACTAATTGTAAACTAGTAAAGTAAAGAAAGTAGATACTCCTCAAAATTTATCAGTGCGAATCAACTTGTTGCTTCTATTCTATTCAATCATAAAAAAGTGCGCTTTATATTGTATATTTTTAGCTATATAATAGTACTTATACATATATATGTTATTTAATTTGTAATTACATTAAACCAACACTCGCTTTTTAATTAACAAACTTTCGCTGGTAAGAATTTCCATCAACGTTTCAATCAATCTGTTTAAAATTCCTTTCATCTCCGATGAAAAATGTGGTTAATGGCGCCGCTTTCTGCCTGCGCTTTCAGAGAAAAATATTTCATTCTCCATAATCGTCGATCTGTTCACGGGTAACTCCCGATATACGAGCGAATTGCCGGCGATCGGGGGGTCCGTCCGAAAAAAGGCAATCGCTGAATTTACGACTCCGCCGCCTTCGGATTTGGTTTTTATGCGCCATCCGCTTCCTTCATTTTATCCGGAGTGTAGACGCGGTTTTATTGCGCCGCGCGTGTAACGCGAAATGAAGATGCGAACGTATCCGAAACAATGTAGGCGGATTTTTATCATCACGCCCTCGGATCGGTTTAGGGCGGATTGATATCCAGCGTCGCCCCCTGTGACCACCCCCGAAAACTTCACCCGGAGCTGCGCCATATGGACTGAATCAATAATCAACTTTGTTTATAGCCGCGTGTTATTTGCGAACGGAGCAACAGGTTGAGAGCCGAACGACGCAGTTCAAGATGAAACGATTTGTTTTATGAATGATGTTACACTGCTTTTTCCGAGACCATCTTTGAGCACCAAATATGTATTTTAATACAATTAGATGCATTTAACGAACTTTGTTCGCATTTGTATCGACCTATTTTGTTTTTTGTATTGACACTGACTCATTTGTTTGGGTTTTTTTAAAACATCCGTTTGAGTCTCCGATCGTCAAGAGCGTCAGCGTCAGTTATGCAGTCATTACCAGACAAATATTCTTTCAATTATCCACGACCAAATGCTTGAAATATTTCAATGCTCACAATTGACATGCAAATAAAGCTTTAGTATCAAATAAAAACCTAATTTTACTAATTCATTGAATTTTAATTTATTCAACCAATTTAATTTTAATTTATCGGTAATTAAATTTTGAGTGTATTGAATCCACTGTATAATATAATTCGTTACCAAATAATGACACGCTACTTTGTAAGGTCAATTGAATGTATTGAAAATATTATAATTAAACCCCTAATGATATCATACCACATAGTCCGCAATGTGATTGGTAGCCGTTTCACGCCCATTGGGTCATAATTTGTGACCCCCGACGCGTAATGATCAATTTGGGAATGCGGTTTTATCGCCGGCTACCACCGCATACCAGACATTTGTCTCTGATCAATCGACAGGGCCGATTTGACGATTGAAACAAATTTATTGCCTCAATTAGGCAAAACCTTAGCACGAGTATGGTCAACGAAATATTTTTATTTTCTGGTCCGCGTGCATTAGGTTCGAATCAAATCGAGCGTACAATACCACAAATATGTATTGAATTCTATCAATCAAAAATATTTATTAAATAAGAATCAAACCAGACTCAGTAACGGGCGTCGTGTTTCGTACCTTTTAGAATATTATTATTAAAATAATTACTATTATAATGTTTGAGATTAATTGTTTTTATTTTTTTATGATTATTATTTTATGTTTTATTTATTTTTAAAAACATAAAATATTTTAACATTCAGAAATAAGTCATTAGTAGCAAAATAATACTCCAGTCGCTATCACATATAGAATTGATTGATCGGTGTAATTAAAAAGCTACTTTTATTAATAATTAATAAAATAATTGCAATTGTATACAAAATAATGATTAAAAAAAAAGTATGTCCTTTACATATTCACTTCTCACTTATGCAATGTATACATAGAATTTTCCACCATATTCTAAGATAATTTGTACTAATTTTATATAAAATCACCATAAAAAATATCGCTATTGCAAAGTTTTGTGACATTGATAAACTAATTTCATTGTCAAAATAAATACTTTTTTTATTGAATTCTAATCAGGTGTCAAAATTTCAAAGAATGCAATATAATATGTATATCGTAAGCCAAAGGCTGTATTGATAAGTGGGTCAAGTTTTTTATTAGTCTGAACTAATTATTTTGCAATTTCTAATGTGATTCTAAATTAGTTATGTAATCTTATACAAAATATTTATATAAATACTAAGTTAATAAAAATCATAAAATGAAATATTTATAACGATAAGTTAAATAAATAAAAATAGTAACTAACTATTGTATAAAAATAAAATTATGGCATATAAAATATGTATTAAAGAGTTCGATATAAAATCATTTTTTATTTTAGTAATTAATAAATATTTACAGGAAACGTTTTTATATGTATGCTAATGTTCTTTAATAATACATATACATTTACGTAAATATTTAATAATAAAATTATTTATTTATACAATAATTAAATTTTGAAGCGTCTTAAATGACTTGAAAAATTATTTTGAAGAAAGATTAAATTATTTAGATTAATATTATATGCATCACTTGCCATATTTAATAAGCATTTACAAAGTTTTATTTAAAATTCAAGTAAATAATATAAAACAGGTTGTCTTATTTCATATATTTCTTAATAAATATAATGGTTAATATACTAAGTATATATAAAAAATATATATAGTAGATCTTTAGATATATAATTAATAATATGGTCTTATTTTATATAATACACTTACCCGTTAATTTACGATGTAATTTTTTTTTTTAATACTCCAAATCAAACATATTTGGTTCCACACGTGTAGCGCGGTAATATAAAAAAAACACACTTGCACTTGACCTACATCTGGAGCCTCTCCCACTGCCCATGCAGTGTGTTCTGCGTTTTTCTTGTTTACTATATAATTTAAAGAAACACTCAAAAGCATTCGTGAATATTATTCAACCGTTTTATTACAATTTTTTTCTAGGCCTCGATTTTCGCGATATTTCCTGGAAGGCTCTCTAGCAAAATTTTAACACTTCTTTAATATTTATGATTACAGTATACAATTTTAAATTATGAGTTTTGAATAAATTATATTTTTATATGTTTTGATGCCGAAATACCTGTATTGCCTTAATAGAAATACCGGTATTTTTATATTATTAATTTAATCAATTTAAAATTCTACGAAGGTAAAATTAATATATTTGTAGGTAAAATCAGTGTATTTGTTATGCTACATATCATTTCCGTCACGCCGAACATTTAAAAAGTAAAACTGCGCGAAATCTTTTTAGGATTAGGTTTTTAAAAAATATTTACTTTTTAGATAAACATAATATATCTTTTATAGAAACATTTGGTATGAGTTGCTGTTAGGTACATTTTGACGATAAATACATCCCCACAATAAAAGTTTTCAATTCTCACATTTTTGTATGGCTTTAATGTTTTGTGAATAGCCTTAATATTCATCGTTTGTAATTAGTATAAAAATGATGCGGTACTTTTAAAAATATGTTTGTGCCGACAAAAAAACTAAAAAAGGTTCAAGCACTTCTTTGTGTTTTTTAGGCTCTTCTTTCTTACTTTTTAATATTTTCATGATTATATTTTTAGTCATACATGCATTGATGCTATTTATTATTAATCTATATTTTATTTTGTGGTTATGGTATCTAATATATATTATTTTAAGAATATGCTTAATTAAAAAGTTCAACTACTTTAGGATTTAAAATATTGTTACATATCATCAAATATACATATAGTATACTGCATGATTTATTTTAAAAATATTTCCGATATTGAAAACTCTTTGTATGATACAAATTCATTTATCAAAAATAAAAATACAAAATGTGACACTAAATTTAAAGTAAATTAATAAAATTTGGGTTTTATTGCACCTAAATGTATTGTTATTATATTAAGATAACCGCTATATTCTTATTTCTGTAGATTGTCCTAGGAATATTATTATATATTATAAATTAACACCTTAATGCAATATTAATTTGCCATACTCATTTTCTTATACGACTCTTAAAATTAACCTTAAAATATCGTTATTTCTAGTGTTTTCAGTTCATCTATATTAACATTTTCCGACAATAACAATCCTGATTTTAACAACTGTGTAACATCGTAAAATAGTATTCTTCCTTAATAAAAATAATTTTAAAATTATCTTAAAACTATTTCACTGACCTAAAATCTTCAATTCACATTAAATTATATACTATGTCTTTTAAAAACCAGACATACTGTTTGTATCATATCTGTAGTCAAAACCATAATTTATTACTATTACTATACAGCCTTCTTAAATATTTTGTGAAACAATAAAAATTAAATAATCCTAATATACATATATGTAAAATAATCAAAAATAATGAAATATGAAGTTAATATATTTTTTTTATTCACAGGTAAGTTCATCAAAACACAACCTCGCGTTGCACAACATACTTCGAATAATTCCGAGAAATTGAGCAATTTCGAATGACGATGGACAACAATGGCTATTATGTCATCAGTCGCGGTCGTTACGAAAAAGGCCATTGTTTGTCTTGTTTGCCGTTTTTAGTGAGTATGTACCATAATTAAATCTCAAAAACTGTGCACACGTGTAATTTATGTGAATTTTAACTTCTTATAACTTTGTGTTAAACGTTGTTTGTTTTAAAGTCAAACGATGTGTTGCACGCATGCGATGCGTATTATTTACGTAATTTGAGTAGCAGTAGCGTTTTGGAGGATAATTTGGGAACAGGTGATGAACAGCAGACAGGGCACGAGCTATCAAGATCACCTGTCCTAATCGCAGACAGATGTTTCACAAATTATGACTGATGCACCCGCCTCTAATGGCCGAGTATCCATGAAATTAGGCATTATTATGGTATCGTGAGCTTTTTTTGTTAGTTATTATATTGTTACAATCGATATATGTTTTTATAATACATATTAAAATTGATTATACTATATAATAATATATTATTAATAATATTTCATAATATTTTTAATATATATTTCACTCCTTCGGGTGTTATTCAAGGGTCCAACCTTCTTATTGTTATTCAATAATTTCATTTTAAATGCTGACGACTTAAATTTATTTAAATATTATACATTGGATCTAATACTTTTTTTTCTGCGGAGATGGACTTTCGTCTGTCCTTTAGTGTCGGAAGATATTCACCAAAATAATATTCCTACGATCTCAGTGTGAAGGTTTTGGATAGAAAAATATCCACTGAAGATTTAGGGATCACTTTTGAGAGAAAGTGAGGTTCTCTTCACGCTAACGACGTCTGCGAAAAATTTTCCAATATGCTTGACTTTGTTATGAGGAACATTGTTAAATCAGGATCTATAATTATGAACCCTTTAGTGACCAACCACCCCTGCTTAATCTTAAAAGTGCAAAAAAAGGTGTTGAGATACCTTTACATCAGGATATTTAGGTTTTAGCTAGAACCCTCGATGCTCAATTACATATTAGGTAATCCCAAAATAAATATGAGTTGATAATGATATAGTGTATGAAATTTTTATTTTCGTTGTTCAAGTGGTCATTATTGCGACTAATGGCGCAGGTGATTTAAACCCCTCACAAGTCCAAGAAAAACTGTCGCTTTTACTTCAACCGCCCAATCTGGTCCTGCCAAGCAGTTACTCGAATCTATAAGAGTAACACTTGATATTATTTACGACAAAAACAGACATATATCAAAGCATTGTAATTAAAAAATAATTTATTGAAAATTTATAATTATAAAAATATACCTCAAGCTACCGCACAAAATGTCAATTTCTAGTTGTATTGTGTATATAATCTTATGAATTACTATTTGAGTTTTGACATTTTCTAAGCCGACGAGTTTTATAAACATATATTTTTGCAACATCAAAGGTAGTCCAGTAAATTCGAGCGGACAAATATCGCTATCTGAATATCAATTTGATGGAGACCTGTACAAATCGGCTGGCGATGGGAGTGGTTGGTTTGTGGATGTACTTTTGGGACAAATTGGACGAAATTTGATATTTACTGGCGTCTCTCGTTAGGAGAGTTGCGAGGAATCGACTTTTCGCGCGACAACGACGAATGACCGTGTCCAAATAATGATGACCGGAAAGGGAAATTCGTCGTTTGCGTGGCAGCCTTTTTGGCGGCGATGGCTATTTCCTGCGTCTATATGACTATCATAAATCACGATGAGTTATATTAGATAACCGGATAAAATGTTTAATTTGGTGTGTCGTATAGGACGCTAAATATAATCATACATTAGAACTTTAATGATAGGAAATATAGATGGTCCGTATAAAAGGAGAGTAGATAGTGAATATATTTTTTTGTGTAAATATATAGCTATATTAAAAAAATTTGAATATGTGTTACAATTAAATATATATTTTTTTACAATAATTGCGTGCCAATTATCGTCGTTCGACGACACAATATTATTATTATATGTTTTAATTTTTATTTAGTTCCGCCACTCATTTTCAAGAGATTTTTGCTAAACCCCTTATAACCGATCTTGTTCGTCGGTTTTCCCGCGGGCCCGCAAATACATATCTACCCTGTGTTTAGATTTCCTAAAACTGTCACGACGTAGCCTCTCGTATGGTAGGCTCCTTTCCGTATTCGGATAAAGCCGTATTTCTGCCGAGGGGATCAACTCTCGATGGACGTCGCTTAAACGGGATTAGGAGCGTGGAATGGACTTCGTGGCGCTCGTGCCCGGAGTGGTTTAATCTCCACTCAATGAGCTAAAATCTGGATTACGCCTCCTGAATAAAACAACTAGATGAAAATCTATATATTCTTTTGTCAAACTGAGTTTTAATTGGAATAATTCACGTATATCGATTGAGATCTGAGATGAGTGATCTGACAGCTACACTTCATGTGTCTATGCATATGAATTTTTGAAGTAAACACTGATATTACCGTCATTGAGAGTTTACTGTTGACATTCAGATACAATTGTGAATCATAAGTGCGTTTCCTCTTTGCCCAAATGAACACTTAAAAAGCATTTCAACGTACAGCCTTGGTCTTACTTAATACTGAGGCACGGACGAATTTATCGTTTTTTTTACTGATTGATTAAAAAAATTTAATCTTATTGTTTAAACCGGAAAAAAACCTTGCTATTCAGTTGCGTGTTTTTATATTTTTATTATTGATTTATTTTGAATGATATGTAAACATTTCAAAAATTTTGAAAGTCGCGATTTGAGTGAAGGTTATTTTTTTTATTGGATTTGCAAGGACTGAAGACCGAATGTGTTCACATCGCGTTGCTAAAATACATTAAAACTACACAGTAAATATAGTTGAAACAAATCCAGGCTAGAAATAAAAAAAAATGGATGACAACTGCACTGGAATGTTGCATAAGAAACCGTTAAAAGTCTAGTGAAATGTATCCAAAATATCCATTTTATCACAAAACGTTCAAGGAATGATTTTATTTATTTTATTAATTACAAAATTAGCTAAATAAAAAATATTTTTAATTGAGACATAATATACATATAAACCGTGGTTCTTAGATAAAAACTAATATACTGATGTAACAATGTGATTGGCAACACCGAGCATGGACACTTGAAGATTGGGTTAGTCATTTTGTCTTAAAAGTACAGTTTTTAAATAAATTTTAACCGGTCGTTTTTGTAGCCAGTTTGATATCACTTTATGGTGTAAAATATAAAAATGTGCACAAAAAATGCTCGTGTTGGAATTGGGCGGAAACAATAATAAATGATAGAGCCTCTCAGTTATGAATATTAAATGGCTCTTGTCTTTGATTGGTTTGATGTTAGCTACACTTAAATCAAGCTAAGAGTGATTCGTGTTCAATCGGTGGTGAGTGATTCTCGACGTCGTGGTCGTCATTTTTTTTTAAATTAAAACTGGCCTTGTTTATGATCAATAAGTAGTTTTACTCTATGTTTAATAATGTATGTATAAAACATTATGTTCACCCATTGGTGTCCAAATTTTTCCTGCTCTACACTACACAATCACTAATAGTAAATGAGTTTCAATGATGATAACTAGACCAGTTTGAAGGGCTTTGTCCTCTTCAACCATCTTTTCAAGTTCACATTGAAGAGCTTGCTGCCTCGATGTTGACGTGCCGTTTAGCAGTAAAACGTTGTATAATATTGGCGACGTCTTCGATGGATGCAAATGATACTCAGGAATTGCATTTTTCTTCTCTATTAAGGGTTACTTTCTTTTCAACAGGAGTTTTTCGAATACTCTAGATATTATTAGTAGCAATGATATATGTATATGGTTTTCCGGCTTGGGAATCATTATTACTTCTGTTATTTTCTAAGCACTGCGCTCATGTTTTAATCTAAACACTACTTTAATTAAGCATGTTAGTTTAACTATTGCCTTTTTTCTAAAGCTTCTTCATAATTTCGCCAGTGGTCATCATGTGCACAATAAAATAATATGAATATACATAATACAGCAACATTGTATTCAAGATGTATGTAATTCTTCTATGATTTTTTTTATTGGAACACCTATTGAAATGTTCAAATTGACGTAAGGCTAATTGGTGCGGCAGGAAGTACGCCTGAGGTGCCGTAGAGGTCTAAGCGGACTCAATGGTTCGTGCAGACAATGTGTAGATTTTAGACCCAAGAAGGAAGTTATCTCGCCGAGAACAATGGCGGCTGGCAGCTGTTAATCGATTTATTGACCAGCGGGCACAATGCTAATGAAGTTTATTATATTGTATTTATCGAGGGGAAGACTTGAAGACCCATCACATTGCCGTAACGGTTTTAGACGCACGCGAACATTCAAAGATGAATCTTTGCTGTATTATATATTCTGACAAAATTTTATTATGCACGGTTTTTATTAATATCCCGAAACCTGAGCTTTTTTAATAAAGTAAGCAAAGAATAAGAGAGTATATAGGCAAATAGGGTATATACTTTTCGTTTTAATATCGGCACGGCGAGTCGTTAAAGGCGGGTTTTCCAGCTAAGTTAGCAATTAGCCATAATAATATATTTTATGCACACAAATAAATTCGAAAAATATTAATCTAATATTTTTGTGTCGTTAGATATTAAAGATGTTGAGTAATCAATTTTATTCCTCTTCAAAATTGTCCCTATTATAAATTCCTCCAATTCGTAAAATTTACTAAATAATATTTAGTGTCTTTAGCTCACTTAGCAATTTGCCTTCATCTAATTTATGATCGCAAAATTCTGTTTGTATACGAGATCAGGAAAAAGTCCCACGGGTCTATCTATTAAATACAGTTGCTTCGTCATCACGACGTTGTCGTTTTTGGATAAAAATGACTGGTGCGTAATCGTGATGCAAAATCTGATAGCTTTGAGCCTATAATTCTGGTATTTACCTGCGCGAATCTGCAATGTAACATTCCTTATTGGTAGTAAACTTTGAAATTCGACCGAACTTGTCGTGCTTTTTTTGTCTTGTTTCTTAAAGGAATTTATTTTGAAGCGTCTGAATCTTCGTTTCGAAGTAATAACTATACTCACATGATTTCTTCAACTAATATGACATAGATCAAATTAGGTTACTACTTGTATTATATGTACGATAGACCAACTTCTTCAGCAATATCAATTATCATTATTCGGCAATAACTAAGCTCTTATCATCTTTAACGTCTTGACAACATTTCACCAGTTCACTGAACCTTATTATATTTTAATACGCAAAATTTAATGCAGATTTTTTATTTTTTCAAATAAATAAATCGCCACCGTGACAAAACACGTCATTAAATATTGGGTAACAAACACAAACTACGCGTCCAATATGGCAAATAATTAACATGCATTGCAAACAATAGTAGTTATTTTTATTATATAGGTACAAGTTTTCTCTAATATAAACATTGTAACATGAGCGATTTCGCTATCTAACGACACAATGGTGTAATGTAAAATAGTTCAGCGATAAATAATGGCACAGATAAAGTGTTTCATTAATTTTAATTGTTATTATGATACTGATTTAGTACCTGCTGTAAATTATACTTGTTCCGCAATAGTTAAAATAAGAATATTATGTCATACATAATTGGTTACATTGTCTTAGATTATTTAGCTAAATATTGAAATGTGTATGTATAATTTAACAAATTTCATTAGCTATTACTAACTAAATAATCATATATTTGATCTTTAAATAGCTATCAATCAATCCTCTATTATACGACGCTAACGTTTATTTAAAAATTCTTAATTAGTACAAATGGTTTACGCACTACTATAAAATAGAATCTATTTAATTTTGATAAATGCACTTCTAACCGTCTCAATCCTATCTCGTATTTTATAATTTGTAGTTATGCTTGAGCCTTTGAGTAGTGAGTTAATTTGTGGACAACTGGGAGTGAGTTAATTTTACGTATTTTTTCATAATTATTTTTGTTTTTAATGATTTATTATTATTTTATATTGCATTTATAGTAAATTGTAAGGAAAATTCAATGATTCTCAACGTTTTATTGCTTTGATTTATTTTACTATTATTAAATTTCGCTAATGTGTTATATATTATACAGCCTTTGTGAAATTTATTTTGTATTAATACAGAGGCTTTTATAATTTTTTTTTAAATTAATATAAAATATTTTTTGTTGTGTTAATTAATTTTTATTCTTTTATTTATTGATATTATTTTCAATAGAAATCATTTAAATTTAAAAAAATATTTTTTATTTATCATTTCTTTAATCATATATGTATCTGGAGTAACACAAAACAGTGAAAGAACGAGCACCGTACATGTACGGCGATACTCAAAAAGTTAAAGTAAAGTATTATTATAGGGGTTTTAACATGCAATTTTAAATTAAAATTTGCAAACGATAATGATTTTTCTAGAAAATCGTTAGAAATTGACTGAACACCTAAAATTGCACAATAACCACGCAGATTTTTATATGCTTCGAAACTCATCTAGAAAAAAACAATAATGGCCTCGCATCCAATGAGCCTTGCTTATAGTATCCTTTATAATTATCGTTCAATATTATTAAAAATTTCACAATAAAGATAATTACTATGGCGATTGACTGTCAGTTTGCCTTACCTCCTATTCGTTCAAGCTTTTTCGAGCGATTATTATAAAAGATGTGACACTACGTTTCTATACTACAAAGTTTCAAAAATAGTTTGTAGATTTAAATCAGTAAAAGTAGCCTCTCTATACAATTAATATAAATATATATTACATATATTTCTTAAAACGTCTAAATTTCTTAAGAATTAATAAGACTTTTCAGAAAGCTTGGATCAATTTTTCTTTATTTGCGAAATCGAAAAAAATGAAATAAAATTATATAAAATGCATTTCAATAACCAATCCCAGATACATAAACTATCAAATATCTTCCATTTGCACAACGATATGTTTACCAGAAAAACGTATAAATATTTAATGATTCTTTGGTAACGCACGTTACATACAATCAAACAATTTTACGATCATGCAAAATACATTTTCCTTCAGCTTGTAAAAAAAGTTAACGACTCAAAACGAAACACTCCGCTTACATAATTCAATGCGAAAAGTCATCCTGCAATTTTAAATCAAAATGTCGTGGTATTAAAACCCTTGTTTTTATTATATATATTTTTAATAACGAACGATTTTCCCGCATAAAGGCGTATCGTTTCCGGAAAATATGCGGGCGGCGAGAAAATCGTCGGCCGTTGATGTCATAGTACGGCGTCGTAAACAAAATTACGTTTACGTGCGGACGTGCGCATGCGCGATTCGCCTCGACGTTCGAACAGGTGATTCTACGTTCTTATACACACAGAGGGTGGATAGTAGGCTCCGTTTGCGGATATTGCGATACAAATTTTCATAAAAGGAAATCGCGTTCGCGTTATGCCGATGAACAAAGCGAAATTGGTTAACATATTTTTCAAGGATTTTTTGGTTTGAAGGGTATTTATATAAATTGTATTTTAAGCAATATTCTACACAACAGCTGCTATAATTTGACAACTGTTATGTTATATTTGCTTATTTTCACTATTTTATAAATATATATAAAACGCATCAGCTGTTCCCTTGTGGTGGTCGTTTTCTGCACTGGTTGACCAAAACGGGAGTACAACCACCGGCGGTACCTCGTCCGCCGATCTCATTCATAACATTTTATTATAATGTAACTATTTTTTAAATTTAATTTTACATGGTTTTAACACATTTAGTACGATATTCGTGACGTGTTAACATAAAAGGAATACATTTACTTTATCTCAGGCAAGTCCTAACAACTGGAAACTGCTAGGTAAAGTAACGATACCTAGCAGTTCCCTGTAATTATGTAACAAATAAATGATTATAATCAATCAACAACTAAGTAAGATGTGAGACAGTAGATTTAAATCAGTAACATATATTTTATTAATTATAAAATATTAGTACAACTTACAATTAATTGTTGTCACTTGGCACGACCTAGCTTGATTTTATTTTAGTTATTTATCACGATATTCATCCGTGAGATCAGGTAAATCTATGAAAACTTTATTTATGATTATCGATTAGAATTATAATTATATAATAATCACTATTTATGATCTCTCAGACATGATAGAAATTAAATCCAGATCTCTCAAGTATTAATGACCGACTTATTCCACTGGTCTATCGTGATAGTATATATTATAAGTTATTTAAACTTAATTCACTATGAAAAAGAGCAAGGTAGATCCAAATTTAAATCCAGTGACTTTTATTTCCTGCCAAAATTACAATATATTAAAGTTAAAAGGCACGTCAATCAATTTTTAGTCCATATAACATAATTGTTGCCTTGATTACATTTGATATTTTGACGCTAATTTTACACCATTTCGTAATATAGACCTTTAATAATTTAATATCAAGAATTGTATGTTTAAATTACATATATTAGACCTTGCGTATTACGATATACCAGTAAAATTATGACTTTCTAGTAGCATTAAAAAATAATAGATGTACACTAATGTTTCCTCTTGCTATAAAAAATATGACATTATTTACTTATGGTTCTTTCCGATCGCTCAATAAATCATTTGATATGAACACCATGCTAAGTCCGTGCAAATAAGGACCTTCACTTTTTAAATCACCGTACACAGTTTCTTGTTTCTCGTAACCTTTTCCGCGCAAAACATGTCTACGCTCATAAAACATTATCCAAAATGTTAAAATACCATAAAATAATATAAACAGAGCTTCTGCTGTATATAACATTTAAAATACATATTCCTAGATCATCGTCGCCGCGGTTGATGATATCACACTTATTTCGTTATTTGCATATTTTATACCGACAAAACATGCACGATTGACCTTAAACATTTGGTATTCTATTCATTGTGCTAAGAAATGTCTGGAATCAATAGTATTCATCTATCGATGGTGAGATAGGTGAGGGGTCGCGACCCGCAGGTTGCGTACCCCTGATCTGTATTATCATGTATCCGACCGCGTTCGATCCGTTCGTTCGCGCTATATCTCAACTAACCTTTTAATGGGAAGAAAGTACAACTGGAGAACAATCGCGCAGTTTCACTGGTGCACGCTGCGCTGGCTGCATTATGCGCCAAGGCTTCTATAACAAGGAAGCATTAATTCAATTCCAGTTATGGAAGAGCATCATGAGCTAGATAGAGCTGCGCTCTGAGATAGAAAGTGCCGCTAATATGAGAACTTGCCTCTCCGCCTGTTCAATGTAGTGAAACATTCTTAAAATGTAATTTGCCTTCGACCAACAGATGAAAATCAATTCTCTGGATTCCTCTACTGGAGTACCGCAAGGATCCAAATTAGGTCCATTACTGTTTCTATTATTCATCAATGACATGGAGACTGCAATGAATGATATGTGGATGACTTGGAAGTTTTCTGGAGAGTGCATAATATTTCGGATTTTTTCGACCTGCAGTAGGATCTTTACTCTCTATGAAAGTGACCTACGATAACCGATTGCCTTTCAATGTCATGAAATGTCACACTCTTACTATCTCGGTTGATATATTCTTGACATGTATTCCTTTTCTAACGACCTTAGCGCGACGTTTAAGAATTTCAATAGATTTATAAGGAAGCTCGGTTTCATTTAGAGAAATGCGCGCTGCTTAAAGAATACTTTGGTTTAGCGCACTCTTTATGATGCCCTAGTCCGCAACATAATAGAAGTTGGACCCATTATACGAATCCTAGCTTAATGAGTCAATTCCTCGAAAAGTACAGTCTCCTCTGTTCTTGCCTGTAAAGGCTAGAACTAGAGAACTTGTCATTTCTTTTCTGGCAATCTTATTACTGCTCAATACGGTACATCGAGATGTTGATTTTTTTCTTATGCAATAATATCGGAATTTTTCAATACCGGTATTAACAATATTATTATTATTTTTTTAAATTAATTAGTAATAATAAAAAAAATAATCCGAGTACCGCTCGCACGTTTCACCATGTTTATTTATTAGCAAAACCAAAGCATTCTAATACCCCGGCAATTTCTTTTTTTTAAATACTTCCACTTTCGCTCTCTCGCGTGCTAAGTGACGAGAGTGAGAGAGACAATGATATGGTGTTTCGCAAACTGAGATAGAACGAGTAACACGGTTCAATTTCAGTATGCGCGTAAACGTCCTATGGACAACACAAATGTCGAGCGCTGCATCGTGATCACGTGGTCAAGTTATAATACCACATGCTTATCGGGGACTTCAACAGACTCTTACTGACATCTTTGAATATTTTAGGGCACCAAAAGGGATTAATTATATTTTTGATTATATATTTATAGTTATTATATATTTTTTTTCATATAAAATTAAATAATTAAAAAATAATTAGATGTACTTGATTTTGTTTAAAAAAATCGTTTCAAATATCCTTATGTATTTTCCTAGATCGGTTTATATAAATGTCACACCATAACGAATTCTTATTTAGAATCGATGGGAACAAATTCTAGGATAGTCACAGATGAGGTGTTCGTATTCTGAAGTATCATTTTTATGCCTTATGTAATTTTGCAAAAGCCGACAAATATTTTGCATAAATTGAATATTTACGACCGAAAAGTTTTCACTGATATTGTATTAGTGAGTGACCACGCAAACTTTTATAATTATCAGTAGCGTAATTTTAATAATATGACAATTAAAAAATTGCGACTATTTAGCACATTTTTCGATCGCGCGCAAATATGCCAGCTGTACGTGACAGCAGCCGCCGTGCGGACGTCATTCACGGCCGTCGTCCGGACGGCATATGAAGTTTGTGGCAGCTTCGGAAGTCAGCGGCCTCGGTCGACTTCAGTTGAACTTCGGTTCGGACAACTTCCAGAGAGTGTAGTTGCAAGCATTACATTCGGGTACTTTTAAAAATACTTTATACGCTGATTCTTTATTGCGTCATCTACGTGTACCAATAAAAATCAATAAGACGACTATACAAAAACCGTTACATTGTCAAAAAAAATATTTTATTGATATTAGAAAAATTGTAAAGCTTCCACTTCACTCTCCGAAAGTAGGCGACAGTTGGCCAAGGACGGGAAATATAATGTGAAAATTCGGGCTTACTTCGGTCGAGCTCGGTTGTCCCCGCGCTAAAATCTCTCGCAAGTTCTCCGAGGTCACCGCGAACGGGAGGTAAAATGGGGGTAATTTGGGTCGAGGCGGCCGACTTCGTCGCCTCCGAAAATTCCCTCGCTTTCCGAAAGTCATACCCGAAAACGCTTCGAGCGCGAGCGGCGAGATACTTTCCCTTTCGCTCTCTCGCGTGACGAGAGAGAGAGATAGAGATGGTTTATCGCAAACTGAGATAGAACGATTCAATTTTAATATAGGCGTCTTCACGATCGCGCCACTGTTTGGTATTTTTGCCCGATCTGGACGGCCAAAATTATTTCTCCACTTTAGTTGATTCCATAAGTGCTCTTAGTCAAATATATAATATTATAAGTGCTAAAAAATACAATTATTTAAAGTATTTCTTTAATTGTAGGCCCGAGGAATAGGAATTCCGTGTTGAACGGTCGTGCGAATTTCGCCGCGTAGCGTAAAAAAAAAATTGTATATCTCACAAATTTGCTGTTTTTTATTAAGAAAAAGTATTTGACTAGCATTTTACCATACTCGGTATCGTTTTTTTAAATATGTATATATTTAGTCATTCCAAACAAATTTTTATTTTATTTCATTAGTACGCGATCCACAATTTGACGTTTACTGATTTTACCACGGTAACCATATTATTAAAAAATTACAATCATTACAAAACTGTATTTTAAATTTGACGTTAACATTTCTTTAATTGTAGGCCCGAGGAAGAGGAATTCCGTGTTTAACGGCCGTGCGTAGCGTAATAAAAAAATTTAGCCGCGTAGCGTAAAAAAAAAAAATTGTATATGTCACAAATTTGCTGTTTTATATTAAGAAAAAGTATTTGACTAGCATTTTATCATACCCGGTATCGTTTTTTTTTTTAAATATGTGTATATTTGGTGATTCTGAACAAATTTTTAGGTCGTAACTTTCGCGACTAAGCCCCGTCCCATTTTTAAGAATAATACATTTTTAAGGTATGCAATGTGTTAAAAACCGCAAAAATCCGCAGTCAATTTTGCATGTATCATAAAGAGAAAGACCTAAGCTATATATTGTATATAAAATCTCAATTCAGCAAATTGACTTTCCATACTTTTCCTTAAAAAATAATAGAAATTATTCATTAGTTGCACACTTGAACGTTTCCTGTTTATTATTTATTAGTGACAGTGAAGCCTCGATTCAACATAAAATGTCTTATTTACTAACATTGATCTATTCCGGTGCATTGCAATCATCCACCATCTCCTTTTTCTCCATTTGGCTTTAATTTTTTTTGTGTTTAAAACACGCACGTAGTTATAATACGCGAGGTTGAGAAGCGTGCACGCGTATGAAATTCCCGGCTGTGCGAACGCTGTTCGAAAAACTGCGACCTTGACCGACTTCGGTCGAACTTCCACTAGGACAACTTTCGGAGAGTGAAGTGCGGGTATAAGGATTTTTAATAAAAAATTGGGAATTAACACAGTTTTCATTTTATATATAAAATTGATTTTATTTATTGGTCTTTTAATAACTAACAGTTTGATTTTTATGAAATTGGCTACAAGTCAGTATGACCATGTTATGTTTTATCGTACATCTTTACTGAAACGTATACACAACGTGCCAATAAACACAAATATATCCAACACACCCCTACCCATCATCCCTGTCGATAACTCGCTCTAGCAAGATGTCCGACCGTCTAGAATTCGTTAGGTGCCTGTCATCTCGTAACAAGATCGGACTGCGATACAGGAGCTGGGGCACGTGGATAAGGACGTAACGACCCGTTACGCTCGACAGCGTGGAAAACTATTCTTTCGCGGGGAAAACCCCCATCATTTTTGCACATCGAGCGGTGAATTTTCATCTTAGAAGCGGCGAAAGGCAAATTTATACATGGGTCATGATTCTATCGTGAAAAAACTGACAAGTATATATTTAGTATACATATGTATATTAATTAAAAAGGTTAATGATAAATCTGCCCTTTATTGCTTTTAATGCATTTAATTATCCACACTAGAGTCGACAGTGATGCACCTTTGCAATATATTAAATGTAATTTTTAATAGATCAGATTTTTTTTTCGAAATATATTTGGATAAACCAATACTAATTTATTATACATTCTCGATTTTTATACTTTGTTGTGACAACCCTAGAATTTTGATTTGAAACTATTGCAAATGTTGTTTAAATGGCCGTAAACCCCCTAACCAGTATTTAACACTTGACATATATATTTATAATTTTAAAAATAAATGGCATTGAGGTGGCGTACAACGCAGAGTTACTTTGGCACATAAACGGTAAAGATGTGACACTACCATTACCAAAACTCTAGAACCGACAACCATTCGATGGACTTTTATGATACAGCTACATTTTTCTGTATGCATTTTTTATGGCTGTACAATTAACTGTTATCAGTTCTTGCGAAAGGTGGGTGCAAAAGTCGCACCACTCGACCATCAAACTCAAAATGTCGAAAACCGTGTATTTTTGGCGCTACCTCCTACTTTTCTGATTGACAGCCTACATTCATATTACTAATTAAGACCCAGGTAATAGTTTATTTAAAGTTTTATGTGAGTAAATGTGCACTAAATTGCGAAAAAAGAATCTCGGACTAGGACACGTCCACACTGACACGTTTTTCTTTCACATCGCAGCGTTCATTCAATCCACAATCGCCGATCGACACGTAGTACGTGCCGCGGCACGTGATACGGGATGAATCACGGGGTCAGAGGCTGCCTGCCGTTTCGATTTCGGCGTCCTTCGATTGTCTCCTCCCAATGTCGGGCTAATTGAATCGGCGGAACGTGACTTCGAAAATGACCGGTCGTTTCTTTTCACTTTCCCGCAGTCTTCTCACAGCAGCAGCGGTTGAGCAACACGAATATAATAAATAAGTATTATAGCTCTCGCCTTGGGTATCCCTTCTAAAAGCTCCTTTTTAGGAGATCGCGTTGACAGCTGCACACTTTTTGAAGGCATACGTTCGCGTGGGAAGTGTAAAGAGTAGATAACGCTCTCTTAAAGTGAGGTGATTGCAGTTTTCGATCCGAGAATGATCTCACATGTGCGGGTTTATTTTATTACGATCATCAAATAATCGACGAAGAGCTTATCCGTGTCAATGGCAAAAATAAATATAAAATTTTGATGAAATGTTTGTATCGTCTCATCTAAACATATACGAATATCTGTATATCCATATTTCAATGCTTATTATATGTCTATTATATATTTGTAAAAAATCAGGAGAATCTTGATTTAGCAAAACAATGTTTTAACTTCACTCAAACGTTTCGATTATTATCGGTTTGTTTTTTCAGTGTCAATTTTGTATATAAGATAACCATTGTCTCATTAATTACAATATGACCTTAGCACGAATAGATAAGATTATAGTTGTATAAATATGTTTTGTATTCTTGTTGCAGTCACGTTCTTACAATAACTAATAACGTTTCCAACATTTTACGATTTCGTTCGACCTTGCAGTGGCTTAAAAATAATTTTACTTTTGAATTATGCATAAATCGTCCGTCGGCGAAATATTGAATACACCTGGAAACGTGCCTCCAGCGTCGTTGGACCATTCGATACCGACGTGACGTCATGGAGGAAGGTCGACCAAGGACGTTATGCTACTGCTGCTGCTGTTTTTGCTTCAGAGGCATAACGGTCTTGGTGTAAATTCGAGCTGGTGGATTGCTTGTGCCATCTGTGAGGCAAATGAGGAAACTTTTAAGAAAACAGGATTGCGATTCTGACCCAATGCATCCTTCTCGGAATTTGATGATCTCATGAATGCTTATACTTATAGGTTGCTGTCAAATTTTTATTCACAATTTTAATTAAAAATATCAAAACAAATTTGTGTTGTCCGTAGCTCTAAATTAACAATTTTCCAGTAAACGATTTTCAATAATTTTCCACTCGAAAAAACCCTTCTAGATTTATAAGCTTGTCAAGAAGCGCTGGCAGTCTTTTCGGCGAAATCAGGCGAAGGGCTTTCTAAAGTTCCGCTCAAAGTGGCTAATTAATTAAGAAGTTGGATTATTTTGAGTGAATTTTTGAATACTTATAAATAATAAGTACAAGTAGTACTTTTAATATACTGAGAGTATGATTGTATGAACTAAAGTAGTGAACATATCAGACAGATTATTTTTACCAGGGACGTTATTTGGGGGGGGGGGGGGGTAGCGCCTTTGCCCCCACTTAAATTTGTCTAGAAAATAGTTGTTATTTAATATAATAATACGAATCATAATAAAATCGAATTATTTAAAAAAGACCTCTAGCCGACCAAGTCTTGTCACCCTCCCTGAAAAAATTAAAAATGAAGTCTCTGAATTTAAACCAGAAATTCTCGGGTTACCCCTCAATGAAAATTAAAAAAAAAACAGTCTTGAATCAATCCTGAAAATATTTTTCTAAATATCATTACAGTGAAATAATATCGAAATATATTTTCACTGGTAGATATATATTTTTATCAGTAAAAATATAATTTATCTGGCAGATGCTAATAAAATATATGATTCCAACTTTTTCATACGTTTACTTACATGCGATGTACAAATGTTACAGTGAATGTGTATTTTTAAGTGTTTTAAGTGCTATATTTTTACTACTGAAGTGTAAATACATTTTTACCAGTAGATATATATTTCTGGTAGCTAAAATATAATTGCACTAATGTGTGCTAGTAAAATTATATGCTGCTTTAAAATGTCTATAAAACTCAGTTTGACAGTCGCGAAACGTCCATTTGCTGTTTAAACCCAAACGTAACCTACACGAATTAACCAAATCTAACTTGACCTAATTAAAGTTATAAAACTAATTATGGTTTTAGAACGTTCATTAGGTTAAGTTCAAAATATTTCTCTCAGGGAAAAATAAGTGGAAAAAGAAGTACCGACAGACGTCACATCTCACATATTGCTCCATATTTTGTCTGCACTTTGATATTATACTATGTTTTAAAAATATTATCGCTATCCTTGCCGTTATTACTACAGATTTTTGATATGAGAGTATTGGTTAATCGAAGTTTGGTCAACAGAAGAGCGCGAAAACAATTATCACTTCTCAGAAGTCAAAAATTCACGTCAAAAGCAATAAAATCGTGTCGGCGTCGTTGCATTGGTAACGCTCGGTAACGAGCGTTCAAGGAAGAGGGGGGCAAAAGTTCCGCAGTAAGTAATCGTATTTTTTTTAATACAGTGAAATCCCTTTGTAACGAATACCGAAATAACGAAATTCCCAGTATAACGAATCTTCAATTTGTCCCCTAAAAGACAAATTGAAGATTCGTTATACTAGGAATTGTAAGAGGTTATTTTGATGCTGTAGTAATATGGTAATTAAAAATAAAATAAAAATATATCATCTTCTTAACATTCATTATAAAAATTTTTTTTTTCGGTCCCGTGAGCTTAGCTTAGAATTTACTTTATTTTGATTTCATTAAAGTTCGTAGTATTTCATTAAATGGCCAAATTCAAGGAGGGCAACTGCCCCCTAATGACGTTACTGATTTTGGACCCCATTATAAATGTGCTTTAGCTGCTAAACATTTCACACCACGATTTTTTTTTCAAGAAATGATGTTCCGACTAATTTGCAAGCATTTTATTCCGCGTTGAAAGAGTAAACTTAAAAAGGCTCGCGAATTTGACTAAAAATATTGGTCTGAAGATGTTGATGTTAAGTTGACATTTGGAGAGATGGAACTTAGGAACATGTCAATCAAAAATGAGTCATGTATTTCGCAAATACATTTTCGAATAGACATCCTGAAAAAATATTGCGTTTAATATATGCTCTAAATTCTATTTACATTTTTTCAAGTGAACATGAACTCGAGTTTTCGCAAATGAATCTAATTATTAGACCAATAAAAGCTTACAGTTTCGACACTTTTGTTCATCAAACTTGCTGGACGACCTTTGCCACTTTTCAATCCTTCAAAATACGCTGATCTGTGGTTACACTAAAAAAAGGTATCGATAAAGGTTCCGGCATCTTTTTTGTTTTAAAAAAAGCCCTGACTAATGACCCATTAAAGGCTTTTTAAAAATCAAATTTTACGACTTCTACTTGTATTTCCACTGTTTTGGCTAAAGGTAATAAGTGATTATTAACCGTGTTATTCCAATAAACTTTATATCTGAAAACGAAACTAATGGCTTTATTTTTTTTCCTGATATTAAATATGAATCTCATTTATTTTCATTTTAATCGTGATTATTGATATTGATAAAAGTATAATATAGAGAGTATAGAGTATAAATAATAAATTATAGCAAAGATTCGCTTATTCGTGTTATTAATGATGTGTCAGATAAGATTCTTTTGCAATCGAAAAATTGGCACCGCTTCAGCTAAACTGCGCATCCACCTCAACAATCAAAGTAGCAGCTGAGAAAAATCACAGCGTCTACGGCTATGCCTTTGGGGGAGAACGAATTGAATCTTAGGACATGCCAACCACCCTACCACCCCCGGCTTTCAGATCTTCCAAGGGTGGGATTCTCGAGGGTGGCGACGGACCAACAAACTGAAAAATTCGAACCAGACTCGCGTATACTACACAAGCGCAAACCTTTATCTTTTATCTCGCGACGGGCGTCAAAAAACGACGGCGCCCTCCTTTCAGGATGTTATCAATTGTCGTAATGGGTCGTAACGGAGAATTTGCGAAATGGTCTCGCGAATTAAATTTTTATCGCGGGGAGGACCTTCAACTGCGCCCTCGAGACGGTCTACATCTCTATATGGTACTAGAGAGTAGAGAGAAATGCCTTTAAACGGAGAGCAATCAAATCCAGTGTTGTTTACGGTTATTGCTAAGATTTCTAAATAATCGGTTAATTGTATTTTAATTAAGTAATAATGGCGCATTAAATATTATTTAAAATTGTACTTGAATCAATATATTAATGGTACAAAATGTTTTTATATGCTATACTTTTGACAGCATCTCTTTAATGCTATAGTGGTCATGTGGTCAACTTATAGTACCACATGCTTATCGGGGACTTCAACAGACTCTTACTGACATTTTTTAATATTTTAGGGCACCAAAAGGGATTAATTATATTTTTGATAGTATATTCTTCTAACATATATCGTTAATATATTTTTTTTTCATATAAAATTAAATAATTAAAATATAATTAGTGGTACTTATTTTGTTACAAAAATCGTTTCGAATATCCTTATGTACTTTCCTAGATCGGTTTGTATAAATGTCACACCATAACGAATTCTTATTTAGAATGGATGGCGAAAAATTCTAGGATAGTCACAGATGAGGTGTTTATATTCTGAAGTATCATTTTTATGCCTTATGTCATTTTTTAAAAGCCGACAAAAATTTTGCCGAAATTGAATATTTACGACCGAAAAGTTTTCACTAATATTGTATCGGTGAGTGCCTACACAAACTTTTATAATTATCAGTAGCGTAATTTTAATAATATGACAATTTAAAAATTGCGATTATTTGGCACATTTTTCGATCGCGCGCAAATATGCTTTCGAATAGCGGCCACATTGCCGCTGTTCGAAAGCATATTTGCACATGGCTGCTGTCACGTACAGCTAGCTGTACGTGACAGCAGCCGCCGTGCGGACGTCATTCACGGCCGCCGTCCAGACGGCATATGAAATTTGTGGCAATGTGGCCGCTATTCGAAAGTCGGCGACCTCGGCCGACTTCAGTTGTAGCTTCGGTTCGGACAACTTCCAGAGAGTGTAGTGGAAGCATAACACCATATATCTGGAAAGTAAGTCATTGTTTGCCGGCACACCAAACATACAAAAAGTAAACAACATAATGAAAAAGCATACTTGCTTAGATCCGACTATTGTGCTATAATCGCCGTAAGCGTAAAAGAATTTCACGTTATTAGTCTCTGATTATTCACTTTGGCAGCAGTCTTAATTACAATACAATCCGCTTAGAAACCGGGTCAATGTCAAAGAAATTTCTCACACGCCCGATTCGCGTCGTCGCTTCGAAAGTGAGAGTGTATCGTGTAGTGTTTGTTGTGTCATTATATTAAGTTGCATTTTTTTTGTTCAACTTTGAAGGTCGTATCGCTCACATTAGCGTGAATTTATTATACAATTAAAAAAACACATGCAACTGCTGCAAAAGGTCAGTGCGGTCGGACATAAATCTCAAACGTTTTATACACACAATCCATTTAGCGTGTAGCTGTTAGTTTAAAACAAGAAAACGCACTAAGCTCCGTGGCTAGACCTATTCACTTCTCACACATACGTGGATTAGGTATCATCCCTGAATTGTGTATTGGCATTTTTTGAATTACGCTAATCCAGTTTCTAGTTCAATTAGGTATATAATAAAACAGTGCTAGCAAGTGAATAGTCAATAACTCTGAGATGTTTTATTATCATTTATTTACTGTAAATCTCTGTTGTAATAGGACATGCGTTGGTCATTATAAACTAATATTACAGCTTACAATCAGCAGATTTTACTGTACACGACCTAGCTCGATTATATTTTAAAAATTCATTAGGATATTATTCGTTGAGATTAGGAAAATCTTAGAAAACCTAATATGTGATGATCGATCGGAATTATAATTATATAATATTTACTAATTTCAATCACCCGGATACGATACACATTTAAATCATTAGGTTTCAAACCCATGTATTTTAGGTATTAATCATATTTTTTTAATCATGGCATTATTGTATCACTTAACGTTTCATGAAAATTTCGTTTAGCATATACACCACACAAGTAGTTCGCAAGAATTAGGTAGATTTTTGTTTTCTAGTGTATACGAATAAGATATATAAGATATTTATTATGATTTTGTTATCTATTATATGTTTGACCTCCTTACTTTTTTTACAATTTTTTTCAACAACAGTTTCCTTTCTTATATAGCAATTTAAAAAAATGGAATTAATGTTTCTTAACTTTTTTCTCTAAAAAATTATTGCCGCCATTTTGTAACAACATATATTTTTTAAATTTAATTTCTCTTTTAAAGTTTTTTTTTTCATATATGTCTTAATGGAGTGTTTTTATATTTTAAATAGCTACTAATGAAATATTTGTTAACGTTTAAAATCACTGCTTTTCTTGCCGAAGTTTCAAATTTTTAAAGTTTGACTGAATTTTTAATAGCTGCAGTTTTATAAGATTAAAAAAAACATATTTCTTAATTTGTATTTTTATACATTTTCTACCTCTACTTTTTCCTTCGTTTTTTTTAACGAAGTTAAGATTTTTTAAATAGCATTTATTTTTAAACAAGATGATGGATTAGGCTGGATACATACTTAGCCGATATTTTTATCAGAACCATTTTTAGAAAATGTTTTATGTCAATATAACATTATATTTGACATAAATGACAAAACCATTTAAAAAAAATATTATTTAATGTTAATTTATATTTTATACAATTTACAATTTTTTTAATTACTTAAATAGCCGCTATTTTGCAACATTATATTAACAGCTTACCGCCCGGATTTTTTGCCGAACTTTTCTTAGTGGCCGGGCCATTTCGCAGAATAATGGCCAACAATTATCTTTTTTAGTAAGCCTCAATGTATATTGCACTGTAATAAATATATGAGGTGTTGATCGCGCCGACCATACCTAGTTAAATAATATTTCGAAAAACAATTGAATAAACAAAAAAAGCAGTTTTTTATTTATTTCAACGAGCATTGTTTTATTCGTTCAGTGTCTATAAAAATTTGAATCGTAACAGCAAAATTGAATTCAAAGCTTTTCTTTTGAGTAAAGATGCAAAATTCAGTGGAATCTATCAATTCTGAAGACATTTCATCAGTTTCTACCGCATCTTGCCGTGCCCGTGCTGTCACCAGAAAGGCTTTCGGATAAGCTGAAAAACCATCAGCCAATAAAAATAAAAAGTGGGAAGAAATTTGCTTGAAGAAAGTGTCGTGTTTGTTCTGCACATGGAATAAGGAAAGATACAGCATACATGTGCAGAAGTTGTGAAATTCCTCTTCATATTGATGAGTGTTTTTATACGTATCAAAACATATTGAAATAGATAAAAAAAAGTGTAAATAATAAAAATAAATGTAAATAGGTATATAGTGTAATTTAGTAAGTGTAGTGATGAAAATAAATGTGTCCGTGACAGTTGGAAGCAGAAAAAAGACGCTGAAAAATCTGGTTAGTGCAAATTATATTATATTATAAACGGATATATTTTGTAAATCGTTTATACAAAAAAATAAAGAAGCATTTAAACATACATATTATTAAATTATAAATAACTGGTTTGTAACTATTGCAACCATTATCAATTTACACAAAATATTAGGAATGAAAAATACATGTTTATTCGTTCATAGTTTTATTCCTCAGAGATTCTTTTAATCGTAATTATATATATTTTTTCAATTATTTTACCTAATGACGGTAATTAATCTGCATTGTAGTTTTTTCCCTGTTTTCTTAATCTGTGTATCATTGCGTTTTCAAAAGGGTGAGGAAACTTTAAAATAACAAACACCCGGTAAAAATGTTCGTAAGTTAATGGATGATATTTTTTGGAAGTGCTTTGATTACTGTCTTATTTAATTTATCTACATATTTTGCAATAACATGCAGAGTTTTAGGTTATAAAACTTTGCTAATTGATGTACTATCAACCGAAATGTTTTGATTTCTTTCGATTGGCTTGGTTTTATGTTTACCTAGCAAGTCAGTTTGACCCGAAATTTATTACTGTTAAAGAAGTATTACATAAAATAATATTTTTATATGAAATATATAATAATGGTTCATACATTTCATAAAAAAAATTACGTGCCCCGAAAAGGCGACGTCTCATTGCATTGGGATATGACGTTTCTTTTCACAAAAATTTTAAGTAAAATATAATTTATTTTTTATTTGTTAGTACGTAGAAATAGTATACTACCATCTCTAATTATCATATAGAGGTAAACTTGATGGTATCCTAGTATTTTTTAATAAAAGAAAACGCATGACGCAGGACTTATGCCTGAGTTCTTTCAAGACTCGCATACGAGTCCTCGGGCGTATACGAGTAACTACGGCAATTATCTTGTCCTCAAAAACCTACAGAAAAGCAGACAATATTTTAAACTTTTTTATCGTTTTACGTTCTTATCTTAATATTTTTAACGAAACTATGATTTTTAACTTAGCATGTATTTTTATTAAGTATTTTTTTAGAAAAACTGGTGATTTGGTACTACATTAAAAATTTTATTCTGCAATAGGTTTATATTGAAATTTACATTAAGGTGTGACGCTAATGTAGATGTTAAAACTGTAAAAATGTATGCTCGAATATGATTCAAAATATTTAAAACTGTTTTTATTTATTTTTTCAGGTAAGTCGTCCATGAACAATATCCCGATAAAATTACTTACTTGCCGATGCACCGTAAATGTGAGTTTTTTATATTAAGCCCTTTTTGCTCCTTCTTAATATGTACAATATATTGAATATTATACGCGTCCCTTAAAAATATTTGATAAATAAAATGACGAGGCGGATACTAATATTTTTATATATGTATATAAGATTGGAATAGCGTAGTTTTTGCGATCTAGACTGGTAATCCAAATGTCTCAGGTTCAAGTCACGGCAATAAATTTGCACTAGTATTAAAAACCTCAGCGGCAAAGTGACATCTATTGATTATAAATTAAACTACACATAGTTGTTTATAAAGATGTCACCGATTCCCAGACTTTCAGTGGTGGTTAATACCTACTTGTAGGTATTCATTATGTCTGATTGACTTACCCAGTTGGTTTAGATTTACCTGTTGTAACGCATCATATCAGGTTACAACGGAAGAACAAAAAAATCCCTGTCTAGTTATATTAAGGCAACAAAAAAGTTCTTTCCTAAAGAATTCCTCTATTTTTTACAGTATTTTTCTTTCAAGTTATTAGAAGAGCAACTAAATACGCTTAAAACAGTGACTTACCACTAGTCGTTTTTTTATTTGTTTCTGCCATTTCGAAGCAGAAACAATTTTGCTTTTTCGGCTTTTCAGACATCTTGATTACCTGTTTTATAGTATAATATGAACAGCTTACCTTGAAAATTTAGTATCGACTCTAGATTTTCTATTTACATAGGGTTGTTTCGTGGCTAATCAAATTCTGTAAAGAAATCTCAACTGCATACACTTTGAAATGTTATTATGTTATTCAAGCATATTTTTCCTCTTGGTCGACGTTTTCGAATGCCTTTTTCTTCAAATCTGTGCATTCAGTGGCGTTCCTGTTCCGTACGTGTAGATGTCCCTCGACGACATGCCATTGTCCACATGTCCTGGTGATGTAATCGCAAATGTCCTCCTTGTACGTCGAGCTTACATACTACATACATTGTGCTCTCTTCTCCCTAAGCGACTCTTCAACTGTGAACCTGCGATAAATGCAACTACAGACTATTTCACATATTAAATTAGAATTGAAAATATAAAAAAATCGTATCTCGGTCTTATTAAGCATTTAACAGAACGCCTTATAATGTAATCTCGTTATCTTGGGTTGTTAACTTTGCAATTTTACCCGGCATACTTTATAAACGGTAATTTACATGCACGCTATTAAAACTGGGAGGATGAGTGGGAGGGGTTAATACACGTGCGACGGAATCACAAAATTCGACTTCGTTACCGATTCCGTCTTATTAATTTTTACGTTCAGCGTTAAATTTAATTAGAAAGCTCGCGCCTGGCGCCTTTGAACGACGCCCTAGCATTTCGGTCTTTGAAAGCCCTTTCGTTGGGTCCCCGAGGAGCCGGTCCGACGTTAATTCGAACAAACCTAGGGAAAACACCATAAAAAACACCCTCCCTTAAAATTATTACAATCGCTCGGTCACGATTTTTTCCGTTTTTAACAAGTAAATTTGTGTCGTGATAGGTCGTGAGTTGCTATTGAATTGCGGTTTTATAAATACTAGCGATTACATTCAATAATTTGAATTTTATATAGTTCGGCAGGAATAGGCAGTGGCTATAAAATATATATTACGGCTAATATTATATAAAAATATTCATACACTTACATTGCTCGGGGCAACTATCCGGTTGGGTTATTAACGAGCGGCTTAAATACGTACACTTATTATTTATTTAAACTCCAATGACTTAATCAACGTTTCTTACCTATTATGTAAGTATTATTTATTCAGGGTATATAGCTCTGTAACCGTTTCAGATGTTCGATGCCTTTTAAACAGCATTTATTGGTCACTATTGTATTCACATTTTTAATGACACGCATTTTTTTATTATTATTTCTTTGAAACATTAAATATATTTATGTGTGTGTATACAATGTTTGGTTATATTTGTATATCGTATGATATTTTTCGAATCATTCTTATATGAAGATATGATTTTCGATCACATGTTTTGAAAAATCCTATTTTTCATCAGTTTCTTACATTATGTATTAATTTACTATATGGAAATAGTTCATATTTAATGAGTCACGAGTGCACATCGTGACGATTTTCTTGTCTTTTACTAAGCTTATTTTTTTATTGTTCGTGAAAGGCCTCTTCTGTTAGACATAATTGTACCAGTTAAATAGCATTTTTGGGAAAGTAATAGATATGATCTTCAGCATGTAAAAATGTATCGCAACAATCTATCGTATAACTGTAGGACTATTCCCGATTAAATTATAACATAATGCTTATTTAATACTCGCGACGTTTTAGAAAGAAATATATCAATTTCATGAATCAGACAAAATTTACATACGTATGTATGTATGTATGTATGTGATTTTTGAGGATTGAATGTAAAGCATATTCTAACCTTATACTTGACAATTGATTCATCAATATCAATTTCAAAATTCTGAATTTAATGCTCTCGAGATCTCTTGCCTAAATATTTATAGAAAGTATCAATTGTATTGATCCTATTTTAAATTTTTGATTATATCATGAATCTTTTTTTAATGTACTGTTCTGTAGATAATTTTGTTTTTTTAAAGCTCTAAAAATATATTTTTATAACTCGGAAATAATCAAGTTATATTATCTAAGCAACAATGGCGTAGCTATGGGGGGGCGGGCCGCCCCGGGCGGCACATTCTTGGGGGCGGCATATTCGCGATGCAATCGTCTAGTGTGGTTCTTAACCATGAATAAACTAAATTTTATGTAAAACCACGAATTTAACAATAATCAATTTATTATTTTAAAAAATTATGATTTTATGACCCTTCAAAAAAATGTATGGGAAGGGGGGCGGCAATTTTAAGGATTGCCCCGGGCGGCACATACTCTAGCTACGCCACTGCTAAGCAATCAAGGTCGCAAAGTTTTCTTACTTAATAACCTATGACAAACTTTGTAATAAGCTTTTATAAGCCCATTTTTAATTATCTTAGTTATGATATATGTACATATAAAATTTGCATTTTTGAAGATATGTTTATTTTGGTTATTTAAAAGTATTCAACTAGTCGGTTAAGGATAAATATTGATTGACTACTCTCATACGTAAATAAAACAGTAGTTTCTCATACAATCGGTTTCCAAGTTTTGCTAAACGTTGCGCGTAGCAAATACACACTATTGCAATCGATAGCATTTGCAGGATGTTTACCATGACGCAACAGTTCCTGGAACTTTGCGTGTCGGCTTTGCGATTTCCTGACCGACTACCGATATTTCATATCGCGTTGAATGTCAAAACCGGTATTATAAATTCTGTCGCAAAAAAATCACCCTTCACTCGGTGTGTCCGGGGGATGATTAATGCCGCCCCGTAAATACCTCGCACAAAGAGACTTGACGTTCCGTGTCAAAATTGAAAATTGTTTCAGTCGTTGAACTTTGTGTTACTTTTTGTATACCACCTACTGCGTTGTTCGATCTTTTGTGCAAAGTTACACGAGCTGTGCGATGTAGTAATTCGGTTGCTCAACTGACCGCATTGTTTGGATGGATCGCTTTCAAAATTGATCCGTGCACTTCCCAGATCAAAAGGTTTTGCAACAAGACTAGACATTAGGAGGAGTCACCCGTCGCTTTTAGCGTATCGAAATGCGGCGAAAACATAAAACGAAAATGATTAACGCGAAAGCTATTTTCAATCCATTAGTGTAATGGGATAGTTTTTTTATCACAGTTTAGGTATGTTAATTTAGGAATTGGGTTAAAATCGCATTCGATTCGCGTGTTGAAAGCAGCGAATCAAAGTAATTATTTTTTATGACTTTTAAATAATGTTCGTGACAATTCGGTCGGTCATTATGTTTTCTATTCTGATGTAATACTTGATTAGGTTTTTATTATTTTCTTAATGAATGTCGAAATTCATTAAACAAATCGTATTTTAGGGACAATATAAATATTAAACTATTTGTAATAATTCGGAATATTTAATTAATGCTGATAATCTGAAAATGATTCATAATATTCGAACATGTTTATCTTTAAACGTTGTTTAGTCGGCTTATCCGATAGATATCCATTCATTCAAAGTCAAACTGAATGCTTTATTGCTAAGTATATGCTGTAATGTAATTGTTGAATGTTAAAACATGCTTCCAAAATTTGCTAAAAAACATTTTGTTTCAAGATATTGAATGAGGATGTAACTATTGTCGTATTCATGTTTTTTAAGTACAATTAAAAAGCATGTCAAAATTTGATTTAAGTAGGCGACATTTATGTTCAATAATTCGTCTTATATTTCATGTTTCAAACAATAATAAGCGTTTTACCAATCTTCCTTACCTTCGGGTACTTCTAAAAATATTTTATACGAAGATCGTTTTGTTATATACTATCAATAAAAATCAATAAGACGACGTATAAAAATCTTTTCGTCCCATTTATTTATTTATTTCATTTCTTCATTACGTTGTCGACATTTTTTTTAAAAAATGCATGCAGCAAATCCTTTTTTTTGTCTAATAAAACATCATCTTAGACAAAATATCGTCTTTTATCGACCGCTTCTGGATGCCTCCTAAGTTTTTTTACCATGGCCCTGTACACCACTTTTTGTCAGTTACAATTATCTGAATGAACCTTTATGAGTGCTTTAAAAATTATAAATTTGTTTGATCAAAAGTGCGAAATATTTTTTCTAAAACTATACGTATTTTTAAAATAAATTTTAAAATTACGTATAGTCCGTCTAAGATGTTAACGCTCATCATCGTTGTGTTGGAAACAAGGGTGCGTGTACGCATGCATGCATACATATACAGTTTTCCGCTAATTTGTTTATACCGATAGGAGAACGTTACCAATACATACTAAATCAGGGCTGTTTTAAGGTTAGGGGGACCATACGTTGGAAATTGAATTAAAAATTATAATATGTTTTATTTTTATTATAAATTATTGTCATGTTGTGTTATTTTGTAATCAATAGAACAATTCCTGTAATATTATATTGGTATTTTTTAATGTGATTCCGAAACTGCTATCATGTTTTTGAGGTAATTATGTATATAAATAAATAAAATAAGTAAGAAAGTGATATTTTACATTATCTTTAATAAATTAAATTAAAATAGAAAAAATTAATTGGACGTTAAATTTTACATGGTCACCCTATTATATTCCCTCACCAATACTGTAGCAATGAGCGTTCATATCTTGGACGGACTGTAAATACTGCATAATATTATATCTGATATCCTACGCTGATAACACTACAATAAAGATAATTTTATTCTCCGCTTCTGCTTGTAAGAAATATGGGCATCGTCGTTTTCGTAATTCTAAGCCATGGAGATTTTTCATTTCGTAATACCGGTAGTATCGAAAATCGAATTTTTACCCCAATACCGGTATTACCGGTACGTTACCGATAAACTGGTTCACTGGTAAAAGACGCAAAAATAGCTCAGTAATTTATCGGTGAATTATAACTTTTACCGGTAAATCCACAAAATATATTCGCTGTAACTTTCTCTCATTCTTGACTGTAAAATTAGATGCAACAGTTTGTTGAACATGTTGGATCGCTTTTTATTATTAAAAATATGTGTAAGAAATATTCTCATAAATATAAATCCTGAATTCACCTTTACGAAGATGATTTTTAGATGATCTATAACATCGTAGCATCAATACAATCCATAAAAGCTGCCATGGATGTTAATCTACGTTTGACAAGTGTAGCATTAAAGTTTATGTTGGATGAAATACACAGACAAAACACTTCCTTTAAGTAACGAACATAAAGCAACGATTGTTCGTATAAATGAAATAGAAATTTCTATAATTTAAGAAATAGTAAATTTAATCTTCTCATATTAATCTGATTTACTAATTAATATCTACTAGATTATGTATTTCTATTTGTCCGGAGAATTAGGTCACTATGTCCGGCGGAATTTTCTTACAGTTTGGGCGGAGGTGTCTTAACCAGAAATATTTCTGTCGATGACATGGTAAGTGACAAGGATGAGACTTTCTATGCACATCGCCAAAATTTGCCATTAGGTGTTGAATATGCTCGGCTTCATTATGCGGAGCGCGTGTCACTTCAATATTTTAACGGCCATTCGCGTTTAGTGCAATCGCTAGTTCTTAACGTTTTTGAATATGGCTCCATTGTCTGAAATCCGATTGAAGCGAAGTACTTCTTCCAAAACTTCTTAATTCAAAAAATAATTCTGAGATATACAATAGGAAGTACTTTTTGCTAAAGGCGTTAGGATACAATTCATTACATTCTCTGCGCAGTGTTTACTTAATGAAGCACTTTTTAAAGTTGCTAAGAGGTTGTGTTGATAACCAGCGAGTTTTAAAGAGTCGCGATCGCGTCCCTTATTCTAGTCAGTTGCGACCAGGACGAAATCCTTGACGGTTTATTGCAAATTTTGCTTATGTATTAATTTATTGTTTGATAACAAGAAAAAATACGGTTGGTAATATAAACTAAGGGTGTTGTTACGTCATTATTCGAATAAGCTTACTGGTCCTAATATATTAAACCTATAAATTATTTCTTGCGGATTTTTCTAAAAAAATTGTAAATCGAGAATTTTTATAGAGCTATTTTTTGTTAGAAATTAAATTTGTACGAATATTTTTAATGTTTTACAATCGCTGCATAAAAAAGATGAGTCAGTGCCAGAAGTTTGAAAATATGCATGCTTTCTTAGAAGCTTGTAATAGAGGTCGAACGTATTTGAATGACAAAAAATTGCTTACGTTTTTCTCAATTACTTTAATCGTAGTCAAACTCATATTAACAAAATCAAGGTAACAGAATCTTACCTTTTTGGGCAATTAAAAAGTTTCTCTTTTCTTTTTTGTAACATTGCCTCAGCATCAGTTACTTCTGCAGCTAATGATCTGATTATAATGATAATATTCAACACAGTTTTAAAGTTTTATAATTTCCATATTTAGTCAGTGTCTTACCACTACGATTATATTATAAAAATAAAACTATCGTTCTGATGTATCCGTATGGTTTTATCATAAGATTATTATGTACACTGAAATTTAGCACGATGCTACCTTTATAAATAGTATTGTAAAATATATTTGCCAGTTATATTTATACATAAAATCTATATCAAAAATCAACATTTGACTTTAAACTCCCACTTCCGTCACGATCCTCCCTTGTTTGATTGGCCTCTCTCGCTTCGGCAAGGTGTGTTCGCGCACCCAAACGGGGCTGAGGGGTAGGTACAGAACGGAAGGGTTATTAGGCGCACCTCCCAGGAAATTGCAAATTAGTGAACCAGACTGTGTGTATTTTATATGTTGAGCCCGTGTGCGCCTAATAATGTTCATTGGACCGGTATTGTTAGTTGCCGTCATAGCGCCGAGGCCGACGCTCATAATAATTCTCTACAACCCTTAATTCTTAACGAAGGGACAAAAGTTATTGCAAATGACACACACTGCATAGCGATGTAATATTGACAACTACGAGGCAATAATTGTATTTCACTACTATGTGATAAAAAAGGATAGGTTCGTCCTACAGCTCTCTGATTCGTCCACACCCAATAAAGGGTATGAAAAATATTTTTCACAAACGCGAGGCTAGCACGAAGGTTATAATGCTCAATGCATGCCTCGGTGTAATTAATGCAACGGTTGTTAAAAGTACTTCATTTCTACCATAGATCAGACAATATAATATTATGAATGTTCCATTGTTCGAAGTACTAGAGTTAGTACGAGGGTAAGTCAATAAGTACATTCAAAACAATAGAAAAACATATTATTTTGAGTTGATTCACTTTTATTTCTCAACCTTGTCTCCTTTTAGCTCGATACACTTCCAACGGTTTTCCAACTTTTTCAAGCCATCCAAAAAGTAAGATTCCGGAAGGCCCTCAAAATAGGCTTCTGTTTAGGCGATGACATCCTCGTTCGACGTGAATCTTTTTCCGGCGAGACATTACTTCATCTTTGGAAACAGGAAAAAGTCGCTAAGAGCTAAATCTGGTTAATGCGGTAATTCGTGATATTCGCCTTCGAAACTGCACAAGTGTGTACCCGTACATTTTTTGATTTTTTCAGTCGACCGGTCTAATAAAAACGCATAATACTCTTTATTTATCTTCGTTCTTTTTCTAAGTAGTCAATGTGGATTATCTTGTCGGCTGATTTCACCATCTTTGCCTTCTTTGAAGCCGGATCATATCCAGAAACCCACTGTTTCGACTGTTCCTTTGTAGTGAATCTATATTTCATTAACGGTTATGAATCGACGCAGATACTAGCTAGTATTGCGACGGAAAAGCGCCAAACCAGCTATTGAATCGACCACAGGATTGCGTTTATTGAGCAAACGTGGCATCCATCTTGCCGATATCTTTTTCATACCCAATTTTTTGTGCAAAATTGAAACCACTGAGCCATATGATATGCCTGCGGCCTAACAAGTTTGCGCACTTTGACTCTTCGATCATTCAAGGCCATATCGTGGATTTTGTCGATCATTTCTGGCGTAGTCACCTCAAGTGGACGTCCCGAACGATGTTCATCACATGTGGATCACATACGACCAAGTTTAACCTCTTTCACCTAATTTTAAACAGTTGTGCCATAAATTTCATCCAACTCGACTTTGATTTCTTTTGGTGTTTTACCTTTCAAATAAAAGAACAATATTCTCGGTTAAACGGGCGCCACGATGATGCATAGGCTCTTCCAGTCTTTTCAAATTTTTTCAGTAGGACGATAAAATTGACCATAATCTTCCTGTAAATTTCTATACACAGTTCGTACACAGCGATGGTTATTTCGTAAATGTGTTACTGCAAACTAACATTTGCCACTTTGAACACGCGTGATTAATGACAGCTATCTGATTTACAGTGCTGCCAACATAGGAAACTCGAATTTGATCAACCCGTAGAATGTATTTTTCTACCATCGTGACGCATTAGGATAACCTGTTAGGTTACGATGCTCTTTATTTAATTTAAATAAATAAATATATATACATATATAAATTGTTTCACTTAGAAACATCAAGATTTCGTTAACCTACATACGATATTTTTACAAAACAAGAACGATAAATTTATACTAGAAGGCAGCAAACTGAAACAGCCGTTATAAATCAAAATCAATGGAAATTGACGGCAGACAAATATGTCAACGCTGAATTTATTTATTGTGGCGCCATTACCGCGTTCCGGTGTTGCCAGTTACAATTCAGGAATATAAGAGAAAGCGTGTTTACAATTTTGTGTATATATAAAGAGGGGAATGAGGTAAGGTAATCGTTTAAGATTTTTTGGCTTAATGAATATTTGAATACTTTCGTATTACATTAACTTTATATAAAGTTATGGAGAAAGAATGTTGAGAAAAAAATTAGTGACAAATAAACATGAAAATCGTTACAGAGAAAACATCTAATGTAGATGTTAATATAATGAAAATTTAAGCTTGTAACAATTTTTATTTCTTTCTTTGGTTTAAATAGATTCAGCGTTGCATCATATTTGTTAGTAAAAAAATATTTTAGTAACAACAATATTACTATCAATAACGTTATGCTGCGAAAAAAACCAATTTTTTCTTCTGCAATCGAGGACATATTTTCGTTAATTTCAAATGACTTAAGTTTTAAAATTATTGACTAAATGTCCTCTAGAATCTAGCCTGGACTCACGATGGACGTTCTAAACCAGTGCCCCTCCCCCCACATTTTGTTTAAAAAATTGTCGCGAACCATGAACAGACGTTAGTTGTCAACTTATTTAAAGTGAATTTTTTGTGGGACTTATGAATAAAAAACGTAATTTAATGAAACAATGTTTTCATTTATTCTTGTGGATAGGTTTAGATTTAGAGTTTAAATTTTGCTTTTAGCTAGATGTATTTATCTTAATAGTGAATTTTAAAAGCGTTTTAAAAATATTTACAATAACATGTTTAAAAATCAATGTCAATCAATCGACATTTTAAATTTTAAAATTCTGATCGTGATCTATATATTTAACTAAATTAAAAGTTATTAATAGGTTTAATACTTACGTGATGTTACGCACTATGGCGTCATGTATTTGACAGTAGCTCTATAGATCCCGATGAAATTGTTAATGTGCATATTTTAAATTCCATAGCACATAGCTCGAAATTTTTTGCTACTACATAAATAATAAGCAAAGAATTTATGTACAATAAATAACTATAAAACATAAAATTTATGTGACGTGACATTTGCACATGTCGTTTTGACTGCCAATTTTGGCTAACTGTCCCATATTCAACTTTTAAGTTGAAAGTTTAAATTTGAGCTGAACAGCGACGTACTGACAACCGATTACATGCTACTGCAATACGTAAACATTTTTTTATTATTTAAAACTATCTCTCATTTTCCTATTTCGTATTTTTTGCAAGATCGTTTTATCTAATTTATTAAGCATATATTCGTTGCATAATAATTAAAGTGGGACAATATAATACTATTGTGGATTATTTTTGTTTTTATACATATTTCTCATCCTAGATAATATACCTAGTTTTTTTATAATTACTCCTAGATAGATTAACTATTTCTATAACAGAGCTGACGTTTCGTAACTGTCAAATTGAGTTTCATAGAAATTTTAGAACAGAATAAATATAAACCTCTTAAAATTAAAAAAAATTCGCCTGTGCATAAGCAATCATAGATCAATTGCCATGCGATCACATGACGCAGCGGTACACTGCTAGCAATTAATTGCGGACGATAAATTTTCCTAGACTCGTGACAAATAAGTACAGCCGAAGCCAGACTTTGAGAATATTATTAGAGAAGGCGAGATCCATTTTGGGTTGTCGGGCCAATAATAATAATAATAATTCAGAACAGTAATTATTTCAATAATAAGACAGTACAGAAATATTCTTAGATAGTTATATGTATATACGAAACCTTCAGAATAAATATAAATGACGTTACGAGTTGAAAATATCAAGACGCCAGAGCTTACCGTTCGATAGTTTTTGATTCATAAATAACTTGACTCATTTTTGAATCGATGCAATATCGGCAGCTTAGAGCTAATTCGCTGATTTGTGCTATTATTGTTTATATTAAATAAAAAATTATATTTAAGATAAATTTGCTTATACTTGCCGCTCACAAAATTAAGTAAACAGCGAATGTAACCCAAAGTTAAAACTGAAAGGCGCTTGTTATTGATAACCAAAAATGTTTTGACATGTTCCCACATTTACTATCAAAAAAATTAGCGTAGAAATCAAAGAAACTATTAAGAAAACTTATCTCATACAATAATCTTATATTGGTTGATTAATTTTTACCTCAAGTGACGTCATAGTGGTTTGACTTTGGATGACGTAGGTGCGGATTTGGAGATCTGTTCCACAACCTATATTTTGTGGCAGATTAAATCGGTTTTTATTTTTTTTTATAAAAAACTTTTCCACACAATAGCTAAGAAATAAATCATACTTTCGAGTTTTACATAACAATATCCGCTGGAAAATTTAGACGCCCTATCCGACCGACCAACAAACCAACACCAACTCCTGAGTTTGTGTTTATTCAATAGCTTTTGAAAGCTCCGAACGTGTCTGCGGCACGAAAGCTATTAATCATCGAGCGTCTTATGCGAAATAAATTTGAACTCGCACAGCAATATCGTTTATCTTTCCTTCCTAGAAATCCACCTTGATGGCTTTTCGACCTTTTCGCTGTGTTTCGATACGCATGACCCCTCCAAGGATGTGCGATACAAACCGAAAGCTTTTCCTCATTCGTTAGCTTAGGTTAGATACACACCCACCCTTTCAGATTCGTTTGATTTATGTACACACACAAACGCACGCCCTAAGAACTTTTGCGAAAGAACTTTGATTTGCTGATTTGGAATTGTCTACTCCAGGTGAATTTCTACTTGCACGTTGTTTCGCACTTGACTCGTCGCTGATTTATGGCTTTTTTTTGCTGTTGAAAAATATACACACGCGCCAATTGTGCTCGTGTATGCTCTTTGCAGTCTTTATACGCATTGCGGGAAATTTTGGCAAAGGAAAATCCGCAAACCCGGAGCAGTGAACCCCATTTGAATATAATCAAAAGCGTTTTACTTCGCCAGCGAACGAACGAGCAGGCCCTTCCCTTTCAATTGTCTCGTTGTTTATTATGTGAGAGCTTTTTTCGGTCGCCATATATAAATCTTGTTTATCGCTAATATATACTGAGTGCTAGATAACTCTTTTTAATATACTTCTAATAGAAATGTATTTAAAATATTGCGTCTCGCTTGGCAATGCTTCACGTTTTAGTTACCCGCAAATATTTCAGTCTCACAAAACTAACTCTTTTTCGGTAGTTTACCGTCTTTCCTCGCTGTTTTGCTGCGAGCACCAGACCAGAAACTACACACTTTCAGTTTAAATTTCGAGTTAAATTGCACGTGGGCGCGCTGTGTGTAATTATTGTGTGGATATACGTATTACCTATATTATATTTCAAAGCGATTCTCTCTACATAAGCATACTTCAAATAACAATAACGCCTCTCCTTTATATCCTTATTATGCAGGACAATGCTTAAAGGGGGTATCATCCCAGTACGCTCCGTTAAACTACATACACGTGTAATATTTATATGAAAATGAAAAAATAAAAATAACATCATGTATACATATCGCAGTTGATTAATTAATTGTTATTTGAAGCAACCCATATACCAAAGACTATTAAATTTTCATTCAAAGGTTGGCTGAAAATAATTTATCATTAAAATATATACTACTGTTTGAATTTAAATTATTATTTGTATACATCTTTTACTATATACTATAATACAAAACAGAAAATATATGTATCTGTCACAAAAACTCCAAACGGTGAACAATAGCGACGTGACATTTGCACATATTCTGGCGTATATTTTACAATTCAATTTTAGTTGTATGATCAGTTAAACTTTTTTAAATAAAAGTGTAACATATTTCGCATTAAGTATTAATAAAATCAAGTTCAAATGTCCAAATTAAATTCATATTATAGCCATTTGGTAACAACATATTTATTTAATTGATTTTATCAACCTAACAAATACTTTTAAATAAAAATGTAATAAGATGATGTCCAACATTTTTACTTTCAAGTTAATCTAAACCTAATTCAAAGCTTAATGTAGTCATTCAAGTTTTCCTACGTACTTATGTAAATATATTTAATTTTTCTCAAAATACATAATATCCGCCTCTCTTGTGTTTATCTTTGCTCTCGGGAACATCGCAAACAGGTGTGCTTTCTCCACCTTCCTGTGGCATAACAAAGGAAGGCCATTGGCGCCCAACCGTTGGCCCGCGTGATGTACGCCATTGTAAACAGCCAGACGTTTTATTGTGGCCATTATTGCCGTGCCGTTTTGGCGACGTTCGTGGTCTTGCGACTTTTCGACCTCACCTTCGCTCGCAGTTTTCAAACCACCATTTCATGCAGATTCTCTGCATCTGCATCTTATTGATCGCTCTAAAAATGTCAACGTATAGTGAAATAATTCAAGTGCTTTGTAACATTTATATATTCCGTTAACACCGATAATGAGTTTAAGGCTATTAATATTACAGAAAAGATCTACTGGCGCTTGATAAAAATGATAATTTACCACTATCTCCATGAAAGCCTAGTTTATTATATGGTAACATGCGAAGGTGTCGCTTTGCTTAAAAAAATAAAAATAATAAATAATGGCTAGCACGCAATTTTAACCGACAAGTAAACACAAAAACCCGGCTTTACAGAAATGAATCAGTTGAGATTGTTTATTGTCCAATTATTGCGGATGTTGCCAAATAAACTACCTCGCCCATCATTGATTCCGTTGCAATTTGCCTAATGAAGAAAATCCATCGGAGGCTTTCCTAGCTGCGGGTTGGCGTGTTTTCGTTCGTGGCCGTAATCCTTTCAGGAGAACAATCCAGTAAATTCTCATTTGGATGTTGTACCGAAGCGGGTCGGTACCGCCGGTACATCGGTTATGATTTTAATGTCCCTGAAGCACGCCATCGGACAGGGTGGGGCACATTTTGCCCCAATTGCGCCGCAGCCTTCGAAATCGCCGCTTCCTGGTGAACTTTTGCCCAACGGTGGGATGTAATGCAGTAATTTGGCAAACAATATTTTACTCTATTTTATCCTAGTAATCTTGTCAACAAATTTAAAAATCTTTTCTCAAATAATACGGACGTTGCAAATCCATGAACAGACAAAGTAATCACTTTATCTATAAGCTTTGTTAAGACTCAATCATTAAAAACGAGACATTTCAAAATTAAATGGATAGTCAATCTATGCTACTTATTACTGAAATGATATAACTTTTGCATGAAAAAGCCTTTGCCATATTGTTTAAATTAATAAAAGAACCATACTCTTGCAAATGATTTTTTTCATTAATAGACCTTTTACGTATTTTTTTTAATCATGTTAAAATAATACCAGTGTCATAATTTAAAAACCTTTTTTACGACATGATAATAAAATTGTTTTTTGGTGTGACGCAAAATAAAAATATATCTGAATTTATCGAAAAAGATAATTCGTTGTTTGCTGCCTCTTTGTTCATCTTTTTTGTGATCCACTTGTGATTTTTTTCTTTAAACGTCATTAAACATACAATTTTTTTCGTTTTCGACAACCTAGTTTATCTCATGTCTGTAGACTCACATAACAATATAAAAAATGTACAACATAACCCATGCCATGCCGTCTTTCAATTTAAAAGCGATAAACATATATAATATTATAAAACCTTAACATTATAAACCGACCGGAACTTTGGGACCCATCGTCCAACCGATGCGTATAGTAAGCTTAACTATTTATAAAAGCAATCAGCCGAGCCCTAAAAGACCTTACCCAGATACTATTTTGGGTCAAATTTCAACAGCAGTTGCATTTTTTAAGTGTGTTTTTACTTTGTCCTTAGCGAAATTTGTCTAAATATGCGATTATTGTAGTACAATTTTTTACGTTTGCGTCCCCATGTTTTCGAGATTTTTTTGCTGCGCAGTCAAACGGTCCTTCATATATGTATAATATATATTTTAAATTCTGTAACCTAACATGCGTAAGTGCTATGCGTTACAACGAGGTGAATCTGTCCTAACTATGTAAGTCAATCAAACTTATAAAAACCTAAATAAATAATATTAAAATTAAAACACCAGACTGAAAATTTGTGTCATATATATTATTCATTATAAAATATCATGATTTTAATGAGAAGTCACTTTGTCTGGTTTTTAATAATAGCGCATATTTATATATAAATATTCAAGTCTGCTGCAAGGACATGAACCCGTAGCCTCTGGGTTATCTTACCAGAACTTTGCGGTCTATGCTATTCCAGTTTTTTTATTTAATTTTTAATATTATTAAATTAAAATCTGTATCTATTCGATATATTTTGGGTTATCTTACCAGAACTTTGCGGTCTATGCTATTCCAGTTTTTTTATTTAATTTTTAATATTATTAAATTAAAATCTGTATCTATTCGATATATTTTAATGCGCTTATGAAAAATTTCACTTTTATTATTAATATAAAATATATTATCATCAAATTTCGAACTACGCTTTTAATGTAACCTGCACGCATTCTTTACAAGTTTGCAATTAATTTTAAATACTAAAACATATCTCAATAAATCCTAGCTTTTTTAATAAAAAAAATAGTTTTAAAGCCGCGGATATTTAAGCATTTATATTTTAGCAATGGTGAGAGTTAGTTTAAAAAAAATTAGTTTACTTACCGAAAATAAAATCAAAATTAAATAAAACAATAAGATTGACCGTCTTCACACTTGCACCACTTCATTTAAACTTTTTATGCACTTTATAAATTCTGCACAAATTTTTGGATATAAACGTTAAGCAATAGTAATTAGACCGCTTCCTGCGGAATCGCCCTTTCTAAAATTCTGATAGATATGGTTCGTTTCATTCTCAGCTCTTGCAATATTTCACAAAAACAATTTGTTTTATATTGGGTTGAAATTATGCTATTATAATTATAAAACGCATTTTTTAAATCGGAATAGCGTTCTTGAGAGTTACAGCTATTTTTTTTAAGAAAATAGACAGTTTATCTATTTGAATGCTAAAGAACGATATATCGTTGTTTGCGCTAATAACATATAAATGCTATCTGATCGTTGCTGACGTTATTATGTTAGAAAAGATAAATTTAGAAAATTTTTAGTGGTTAAAAACATTTTTTTAATTATTTAATTGTATTTAAGGTACACACTCGACTATATGAATATTCGAATTTTTGATCGAAAATTCGTAAAATATTCGTTTATAAATAGCATCTAGAATGAAATTTGAAAAAAAAATTTGCATGAAACAATTTGTATACTTGAGCAACACAGGTAGTCAATTTTCTTTCAATATACCCGAGTGACTAGTGCCTCTCCAAAATCCACGGTTCATTACACGCCTTTTTTTGTTTCGAAATGCGATACAATTTGACGCTTATTCTCAACAAAAAATAATGCTTTTACGCTTTCTAAAACAGTGAATAAAACATTTATCAGCTGTATCTACTATAACCGAAATTCGCAGAATGCTTTCGTTGAACGAAAAAAAATATTTGAAAAGGCCCACCGTTTATTATCGTTCAACGCTGATCTCAAAAACAGGTGTGCGTCGCAATTTTTTGTATAGTTCGTGTTACATTTTTGTGTTTGTTCTTTCAAGACGCAAATATTTTATTTTAATCACATCAATAATTCAGTCATGGCTAATTTATTTCTATAATAGTTATTTAGTTTTTATGCAAATTCGCACAAAACAAACGCCGATGCAGATCTGATCTTTATGTACAATATCAAATTCGTTGCAAACATTGTATATACAATAAAGTCTATGAAATTATGTATTTAAAATGGTCCATAATTTTTTTTACTAATTGCTTAAATAAATTAATATCGGTAAAAACCGAGAAAAAAAACTACGAATATATTCGAATATTCTAATACTATTTTAGTGTATGCTTTATTCAATATTCGAATAATTACGAATAATTGAGAACCCTAATTGTATTATTATGTAGCATGGACCAATGAATATGTGACTGGGTATGATTTTGTAAAACATTGTAGCAGCCATAAGGCTAAAAAAATGTATTCTTGGTCCATTCATTTGAATATGTTAACCAACCCGGCTTATTAGTAGTTCGATTTTCATGAAAAAGACTGGACTCAATTATAGATCAAGCAACTAAATTTTAGTGCCTTGGTCGCCTTACATGACCCAAAAATTAACATTAAAAAAATAACAATAGAATATCTATTTACTGTTATTTATAATATTCCGCCAACCTCGATCCACTGATTTTCGTTGGACTGTGGTGTATAATTGGACGTTTTATATACAAGAATTAAAAAAAAATCATTTGATAAAGTCAGTCGCCATTTACTTCTAAATATAATCTTAATTCAGATGTTTTGAAAATCTCACGTTATTTTCCAATTACTTGAGCAGTTTGAAAAGTATGAAAACTCATATTTAGAACGATATAATTCTTTTTTTGGAGTACCGCAAGGCACCATTTTGGTACCAATGCTGTTTCAATTGTTCATTAATGACATAGAGACGACAATGAATCACTCAAATTTATTTTATATATGATTTATTACAATGGTCTTAATTTCAATAATTACATAAATAGAATAATAACATTTACATATTTGGTCTCAACTTGAAGTAAACTGGTTTTATACTTGAAATAAACTGGTATTGTAAAAACGTTAAATATATAATATATATGTACATGTAGCAATTGTACTACAAAAATCGATGTGTCATATTTATTGCCCTGATAATAAAAACATTGAATGTAATTGCTCGGAAACTGTAGTAAGTTAACGCGTTTAACGACTTTGTTGAATCACCACTTTGACATAAATTATTATAATTAAAATAAACACGTTTTTATAAAACGTAAATGCGAAAACCTTTTTTTAACGTCCAATAAAGATTGTGAAGTATGTATTTTCGATTAAAATTTTTGAGGACACCGAAGAATTCGCGAGTGGGTGATTACAACATGGTCGATCGACCACTTCCTTCGTTTTGCATAAAGCTTTCGCGTATTGGTATCATATCGGACAGAAGCGACGTGTGATGATATCTTTCTTAATAAGAATATGTTTTTAAATAAGCTTTGTTGGTACTTTATTTTCATCACACCCCATCCATACGTTTTCACGAATTTCAGTGCGGTCAAAATTAAAATCTGACCCGCAGGCTGCTTTTACCCGGTGCCAGATTTCGAAGGTATGCGACGGTGGTTGGTGCTCCTTTGAACCGCAGCGTTTATATTGACCTCCCCCGCCACCCCCCCCCCCTTTCGCCGACAAAAATATGTACCTTTAACCGAAAGGTAATTTAGTCCCGTCGCCGCCCGCGGCGCTTACGCCGCGGCCCTTTCACGACTTCCGCGTCCGGAAAATTTAATAAAGTCCACAAAGGAGAAACGTATCGCCGGCCGGGCGAGCTTTTTGAGATGGGAAATAGTATCCTTCCTGAAATGATGAGGCGAAAAATTGCCGTGATTGATTCCTCGGCGGGATAATCAATTTCCGGCGTCGGGATGCTAATGTAATTTTTAAAGGAAAATGCTTTTAAAGATAATCAAATTTTGATATCATTACAACAGAACCTCGGTTTACGAGCATAATTCGTTTCGGAAAGATGCTCGTATTTCAAAACTTCAATATTTAAAAAAGTTAATAGATTATATTTTTTTTAGTTAATAGTGGTTTTAATACCTTAATGCAATTAACACGTTGTTCTAAATAATTTATAAGTAAGTTCAATATAAAAAAGGTGTGTTATAGCATTTGTAAGTTTAACCTCTTAACCTGGCATGACGCCTAAAGGCGTCGTAATTGTATTTTATACATAACGAGCGTGACGCAGAAAGTCGTCATTGAATTTTAAAAAGTATTTTCAACGAGGGACGAATTTTATAATCATCGCTCTTCGTTCTGTTTGTTTTATGACGGGTACATTTAACCTTTAAAGAATTTCAATTTAAATTTGTTAAATTTAGCCGCCAGTTCAGAATCATTTTTTTTAATCACGTAATAAGGCTAAATAAATAAAGGTTATTTTCAAAGATTATCCACTAGATTTATTAAATAATTTTGAGTGTTTGCTCACCAAGCAATTTTAGATTATTTTTCTAACATTACTTAAAAAAATTCGAAGGAAATGTTACGCTTTTATTTTAATTTGTTGGCTCCTCTCTGGAGCTGGCGCCCCATTCGACCACCTGTGTAACTTGCCCCTCATGCCGGACATGTCATTAATAAATAATGTGAAAAGCGGAGATCCCAGGTTAGACTCTTGGGCACTCTTTTGACAATCGGCCGCCAAACTGTCTATGATCGCCCAAATAACTCGAAAATAACCGAGTTAAATCATCCGAGCAAACAGAGCTTATTATTTTAAAGCCTTATTAGAATCAATATAAAGATATGGGAACAGAAAGTGTAGATATTTTTCGAGGGCTACGACAAGCTTATGTGTTGTCGCCTATGCTCTACAATATATATTTGTAAAAAATCTAACAAGATAATAATTAACCAAAGAGGAATATTAATATACTTTTGTACCTCTTTTATGAAATTATGTCAAAACCAGTACTTTTTTCTTATTGAATATACTGCGGTCTAATTTATTAAATTACAAAACTTGAGTTTCTTACTTACTATTTATATATAATTTATTTAAGGTATACCAAGTACCCGATCTAGATGTTGGGACCACTACCTGAATAAAAAAGCACCTAAGAATGCAATGACAAAAGGAGGAATGTTTTGCTCTATCCTTGTAAATAGTATTTAGTTAATTGTTCATTATTGTTATTCACTCAGCATATTTTTAATTGCGCGTAATTTATTGTTGTTTTTTTTTATTATTTTTATATATGAAACACTAAATATATTTATATATACATTACAATTACTTACATATTTATACATGCATTTAATGTTTAGTTATATTTGTCCATTGTATGATTTTTCTCGAAGTAATTTTCTATATGAAGATATGATTTTGAGTTACGTTCTTAAACATCTTTGTTTTTCTTTCATCGGTTTTTTTTACATAATATAAGAATTTACGTTAGAAACCTTCAATTGGGCACAAAATAATAAATATATGGTAATTGATTTGTCATCATGAACTTCATGATTCACTTCATGAATTAAAAATTTAGGGGGCGTAGCCTTAGGGGTGGTTGACCTCGCGGCCAATGAGACTCTTCGGTGAATCCTATTAGATTGTTTATTAAGTTATAATTACAATTTTGACTATGGACGATTACGGCGTGACATTTCTCGCGATCAAGGTGTGCAGGTGATGATGTCTCAGGGCTTTGTGGCTGCGTGCGGCGAGTGTCAGGTGTGATCTTCAGGTTTGTCGGTGAGGGCGCGTGGCTGGTTCCTCCGGATGGCTGCTGGTAGATCTTGGCTCTCTGGTTGTCTGCGTCGCTGGCTCTGCTGTCTGGTGACGTCTCGTGCCTCAGCCGTCTCGTATCTCGGACCGTCTGCCTTGGGCCGTCTGCCTTGGGCCGTCTGCCTTGGGCCGTCTGCCTTGGGCCGTCTGCTTCAATTGCCGTGGACCGCCTGCCCTCTCCTCGTCGAAGTCCGAGCTTATATATTTTAGGGGCATGCACGCTAGCTGGCCAATCGCAATTGTGCATCGATCTCCTAGCCAATCGCTGCAGTGGTTTCTTAGAATTCGAGAAATCGGATGTTGCGTTTTCGAAAGCCAGTTTTTTGCTTGGCTCAAGACTTTTGAATTCTTCGGAAAGGGTTTGCATTGTGGTATTGATTGCGTCCGTACCGTTTTGTCGCAAAAGGGATTCTCTTAATGACCCGTGTTGTGTGTGGTCAAAAGAAATCCCTCTTGTGCCATGATGTGTCTCATTGTTAATAAATGAACGTTTTTGGTCACGGTCATTAATAATGAGACAATCGCCCTTTTAAATGTGCCTATATGTGTGATCGCCACAAAAAAAATTATTTAATTTTAAAGAAAATATTTACGTAAATGTAAAAACAAAACTTTTTTTAACAAAACTATGGATAACAAGCCTATGTCGATGGATTAAGATTTTACGATGAATTTTATTAAATTAATAATTCCAGGGAGAATGGTTAGAAATTAATAAATCTTTTACTGTAATATATTGATAGAAGTATCTCCGAGTAACTTATGAAATAAAATACTGGATAGATGCCTTTGAACTTCTAAAGGTTAAATATTTTCCTTTCACATGTAATACATTTAAGTGGTATGATTTTATAATCACCAGTAAAATTTCCACAAATAGAAGTGTTAAATGTTTCATGCATACATTGTATTTAAAACATAGATTAAATACTGAAAAATTTGTAATTTAAGAGTGGCTACATATTTTAATGGAGGTGCTATTATATATTTTAACACTATTCTTAGAAATATTCGCAGAGAAAAAACATCTTAGTGCTATAATATTAAAATTTTAATTATAATATACAATCGAGATTTGCTTTCTGGTATATGTCTAGATGTTTTTACACTATGGGGAGATACGAGCATAAAAAATATTATTCATGTTTTTATACATATAAAAATAAATTGCAGATGATACATCTCATTATTAATTTATAGGAAAGAATAATAGAAGGATAGCTCTATAATAAAACAATAAAATTTGACCCGACCAACAGATTATTGCCATATAAAAAATAAGTACTTAAATGTTAATTTATTCTATGAACTTTTAAATGCAAATTTCAATAAAATAAGTTTATGCTTTGAATACCATTTAATTTTATGACGCAATTTATGTAACTGAAAAGGTGAATGTTCAGCTTTGAATTTCCATAATACGCTAGATATAAAATTTAACTCAAAACGGTACTAGCGAGAAGCTCATTTTAACTCACACACATATGGCCGAGAGCGTTTCGAATATCGTTATTATATGACCGTTGAACGGCCGGGTATTGTTCCCGGCCGTTTCGACCGGATCAATATATGGGGGGTTTCAAAGATTGAGATATGAAAAAAGGGGTAAAGAGAGGCAGAGCAACTTCCCGCACACAAAACCTTGCATAAATTAGGATAGAAGAAAAGAGGAGAGGAAAAGAAGAAAAATAACCGCCGGAAGCTCCGTGCGTAAAGCTCACCAGCGGCCAAATCCGCGCTGAAAGCCGCTACCGTGGAAAAGTGTTACACTTCCTTTGGATTTTATATACACATATACCACACACTACATAAGCCACGGGTATAAATCTGAGAATTTCATATTGTATATATTTTTATACGGCTTGTAAGATATTCACTTTCCTTTATCAAGTGGTTCAGAATGTAACAAATCTACAACTGTCACTTTTAACCTTTTAAAACTAATTTTAAACTTATACCTTATTAAAATTATACTCACTGAAATATGATTGATTGTGAATTACTTCAAGTTTACTACACATCCAAGTCTGGCGTTCATAGATACCGACTTTATATAACAGCGAAACGTTTAAAACAGTAACGAAAAACGCATGCGAATGACCTAATACATTTACCAATACAAGCCGTTGTCTTTGAAAGTGGTCTAAGACCATTTTCCAAAAACATTCCCAAGAAAACAACTTATTTTAATTAATTTATGAGAATATTATGCATCATTGACTGTGTGATTTTTAATATAAAACGAGGATACTATTTCTGACTAAAACTACCATTAACTATTTTTTCTTCCAAAATTGACTTGAACCACTTTAAAAAAAACTGCTCATTTGTATTGAATGTATTGAAAAACATATTTTTTACCTAAAAATTACACATTAGCATAGTCTAAATCGCACATTAGTATTGCTTACATTTATTTTTCTTGCCAACAAAAAATACATAAAATCTTCAAAACAATTAATTTTTAATTATTAAGTACCGTGTCTTCTTAGTCTCTAGTCTAGCTCGTATCGAAGATCGAGTTTCACCTTTGCCGAAATGAAAGCTTGCTATTCTCAAGCTTCTAATGATCGTCTTGGTCGATTCGGTGTAGCTCTGCTTGATGTGAATACATCTGAACACCTGTTATTTCAAGTCGGTATGACAGTAATCTGTCTTATATTACATATCATCTAGGGTTGCAGAGAAATCAACCGCCCCTTCCAGTCCTCGATCCTTTGACTAATGCAAATAATTCGAAGCGGAACCAGAATCTTTGTTTTTATCTAATACAGGTCTTTGGCGTGTTTATCGAATGTTATATTATTATCGTCGCTTCGATGAGTATTTTGCTCATTCCGATCCAATCTAGAACCTCGACTTTTTCTTCTCTTCATCATCAACATACATACTGTAATTAAGAACTCGGAATATTTATTATATGCTGATGACCTGAAAGTGTTTCAGAGTAATCGCAAAAATAAGATTAGCTCTCTCTTTACAAAAAGACAGTTGCTACATTTTACAGATTCAACTGCCTGGTGGAATTCTCTTACAGTTTAGGCGTTCACGATATGGTATCGAAGATGCTCGGTTTCGTTGTGCGGAGCGCATTTAACTAACAATTAATTAGCGATTCGCTAGCTCGTAGCTTATTCAAATATGGCTCTATAGTATGTAATCTTAATGAAACGAAGTTCTTTTTGTTATCGGAGAGGATTCAAAGAAAAAATATTAGATATCTTTACAAAAACATGCATTTTTAATAGAAGCGTTGGAATACAATTCATTGCATTCTCAACGTAGTACTCAGTTTGAAGTATCAATGCTTAGTGATTTTTAGCTGTAATCTTTGAATGCCTTAAAAAGTCGCGATCGCGTCCCTTATTCTGAGCCGTCGCAGCCAGGACGCCAGCGCCCGAGAATGCTCCTCTTGCGCAAGTCATTAAGCTTCTCAACAAGTTGACCACATTGCTGCTTTGTGAGATGCTGCTAATCTATTTTAGGTGTGTAACATAATTGTTTTTCTTTTTGCTTCTTGATTGTATAATTTCGTGTGAATCTTTAATAATATGTATTTTAAAGTTTGTATATACCTTTTCAATAAGTCTTTAATAACTTATTTTCTGAGTTTTTAAATATTCGCTATTTAACATTCGAGTATCGAATAGTAAACTAAAAAATATTGAAATTCAAAGTATAAAGAATCGAAAAATACAGTTTAAATAATGAATACAGGTTCATGCAATCGAATTTTCAAGTATTTGGATTGTAGTCTAAGTATTACCATAATAAACTACTTTAGACGAGCTTAAAAAATGTATTTATTTAAAAAATACAAAAATAAAAAGAAAGGGAAAATTAATCATTATTCGTATTGATTTAAAAGATATAGAAAATTAAATACTAGATTTAATATTCCATAGCTGCATAATATAAAATTGGAAATATGAGTAATTTCTAGAATTACGGCAGGTATAAAGTGTTTTCTTATTCATTATTTTATTCTTAGCTTGGTTATGGCTATAAGGATTAAGTTCACAAAACAAAAACTATTGATACTTAACCGGTACATGGGGGAAGGGGAGGCTAAATACCGTTGTTGAACCATGTTTTTAGAGTTAGTACAGTGTTTATCTACAAATTAAACATTTAAAAATATTTCATTACAAATATCTGTGAAAATTTCAACAATTATTGTACAAATATTTGAATAGCGAATAGTTCAGTGAGCGCGAACGGGCCAATATATTTGGATTGGAATCTTTAATCTTAAATACTACCATAATTAACTACTTTAGCCAGGCTTAAAATTAAATTAAAAATAAAAAAAAGAAACGATTAAAAATTATCTGTATCGATTTAAAATATGTAAAAAAATATGTACTAGATATGATTAAGTCCACAGCTGCATTATATTAACTCGAAAAAATCAGTAATTTCTTCAATTACAAAGTGTTATTTTTTCATTATTTTGTTTTTAGTTTATCTGGGGAAAGATGCTATAAAAACGTTGTTAAACCATATTTTTAGAGTTAGTGCAATATTAATTTACAAATTAAACATTTAAAAATATTTCTACTATTGCACAAATATTCGAATAGTTAAAAAACGGGCGAATATATTTAGTATTCAAATTTTGTATATATTTGGATTAGTATATAATCCTAAGTAATACCATAATAAACTACTTTAGACGAGCTTAAAATTTTTCGTATTAAATAAAAATAGATTTAAAATATTAATAGATATATTTCACAAAAAAAAAGCACATCAGGCGAAAAAGTTGCCAACTTGCGTTGTTAAAAACAACACATTTTAGGAGTAGTGATGTATCTAGAGATCAAAACTTTCAATACTTTCTAGTATTACAAATATAAACAAATACTTTACGAATAGTTAGACAAATATTTGCCTTGCTAATAGTTAAAAAAAGATCGAATGTATTCGATATTCAAATATTCGAATGTTCGATTTGGAATCTTTTGTCCCGACAATATATAATCTTAACTGTTAAATGCGTCACATTTCCGTAAAAAATATATGTAATAATCTACACGCTTAATAAAAAAAAACGGATTATTGTAATGAATATAGTATTTATAAAACTGTATTATAATTTTTACACGCAACAATTAAATGTATTAGTACCATTAGCAGCTTTATTACAAGCCTTATTTTACCGTGTTATGAAATCTAAGGTCATCTTGATAATGCATAATGAACTAATTCGTCATAATTATTACGCCTTAACGATTAATCAGTTTCTTGATCTTTTAACACATTTTTATTTAATTCACAGAACATTTAAAATTGCCTAATACTTCTTTACTACTATAAGTATTATATAATAATATCATGATTTAAGTATATGTATATATATGTAGATACTTTTGACTTGATTATATGAAACAAGAAGTAAAATTTCTAAGCGTCTTATAAATTGTATATTATGCTGCTTTCAAAATGTAAAATTCTCATTTATTTATCTCAAAGTAGATACCCGATAAACCTGTCGATTTGGACAGTGTAAATAAAACTAGTTGAATAACCGCCCGACTGACAATGAAGGGCGAGGGCGCATAAGCCCAAGAAGAGAATAAGTCCAAGAAAAGCAGAATTTTCAATTTGCATAATCGCCTTAAGTAAATTAGACTCTCGAAAGGCGAGCGGGGCATTTTATTTTGTTCGGCAAGGGAGAATGAAGTAGAAGCAACAGTGCACAGGGACACTTTCATTCTCGCGCAAGAGAGGGAAGAGACGTTGGATGGAAAAAGGTGAGAAAATGTATAAAAATTATCGATTTCGCATCGGTTCACGGCCGGTCGGACAGGTGAACGTGGAAAATTAGTTTCACTTTTAACCGGGGGGAAAGTATAAAGGGAATCATAAAGTTATCGGGAACGAGACAAATTGAATAGATCGAGTTCAATTTAACGGCCCTTTAGTTTCGATTAAGCGTTCGAACGTTTACTTGTTAATTTATAAATTTGCAATGTAAAAAATCGACTTTTAAGTCTTCTCGATTATTATTAATAAGTTGTACTAACAATTTCATATTTTAGAGACATATTTAAGACGTGCTTAATTCGATTACTAATTTTGAAAGTCGTGATGAATTATTTTATGAACAATTTTTCCCTGGTGACTAATTCCAATAAGATACAACGCACATTTATGTACATATTGTATATGATCCACTCCAAACAAAGTTATTTGCCCATCAATTTAACCGGAAACAAATCGCACAGGTACTGAACCATATACATATTTCACGATATCATAATGGTATCGTAACCGTAACTTTTCAAATACCATATTTTGTTTTATTTATATTATTACCAATAAATATGGGAGCTGGAGCAAAGCACATTTAATTAAATGTGCTTTGACCCCTATGTATTATATGTATATGATATTTTTTTACTCCTTTATTTCAACAATATATGATTTTTTATAGATATTTTTTCTCCTTCCTTTAGTTAATGGGAACAAGGAAAAGAGAATAAAAATATATGCCATTGTGTAAAAAAATATATTTTTTTATATATCTACAAACATAATTTTTAGTTATATTCTTTCAATAAGTCAATATCTTTCAATATTTAGTTATATTCTTTCAATAAGTCAATATCTTTCAATATACAAAACATATTTTAATTGTTTTACACTTTTTCACTGAACTTTCGTTTAACTTAATGCCTGCACTACACTCTCTGGAAGTTGCCCGAACCGAAGTTATCTATGACTTCGAGTAAGCGCGCTTCGCGGCGTGAATGACGTCTAGACGGCGGCTTCTCTCACGTACAGCCGGCATATTTACGCGCGATCGAAAAAAGTGCCAAATAATAGGGGCCAAACTGCTACAAATTTCATATGCCGTCCGGACGACAGCCGTGAATGACGTCCGCACGGCGGCTGCTGTCACGTACAGCTGGCATATTTGCGCGCGATCGAAAAATGTGCCAAAAAGTCGCAAACAATGAAAACTTTTTGGTCGTAAATATTCAATTTACGCAAAATCTTTGTCGGCTTTTGCAAAATGCCATAAGGCATAAAAATGATACTTCAGAATACAAACACCACACGTGTGACTATCCTAGAATTTGTTGCCATCGATTCTATATAATAATTCGTTATGGTGTGACATTTATATAAACCGATCTAGGATATTGGAAAAGATTTTTTTTAACAAAATCAAGTTTCACTGATTTTTTTTAATTATTTAATTTTATATGAAAAAAATATAATTACGATATCTGTTAGAAGAATATACTATCAAAAATATAATTACGACATGCGTGTTAACCATAGGACTTTAAACCGAATTACTCGTTCTATCTCAGTTTGCAAAACATCATATCATTATCTCTCTCACTCTCGTCACTTAACACGCGAGAGAGCGAAAGGGGAAGTATCTCACCGTTCGCATTCTAAAGAGCAGCTCCGACTTCGGTCCCTTTGACTCGGAAAAAATGCCGACAATGTTCGGAAGCGCTCGAAGCTGGCCAAGTCGACTGAATTACCCCCACTTTACCTCCCGTTCTCGGTAACCTCGGACAACTTCCGAGAGATTTTAGAGCGGGCAGAACTCAACCGAAGTAACCCACTATATTATCCGTCCTTAGCCAACCTAGGCCAACTTCCAGAGAGTGTAGTGCAGGCATAACGTTTTTTATCTTAATTATATTTGTTGTGCAATAATAAATATGAATATTAATTTATTCGTAGTAGTCCGTCGTGTAGTCTCTGCTTCAGCTGGACTTGGTTGGAATGGAGATCCGATGTCTTTTTTATTCCTCGATAATTTAGGGGTGGAACCAGACTCTTTGCTAATACATATATTATCAGACTCTTTGGCTTGTGTAACAGTGCTACAAAAATAATGTCTAATAATATATTTTTATTAATACTGCAGATTCGGGGCTGAGCTAGACTATTTTTTTTTGTCTTATACGTGCTCTTTATTATGCAGAGTAGCCTAATAGACATATTTTCTGTACGTGCTAGTCTGTGGAATGTGCAATCTGCACAGCAAAAATATTTGGCACCGACCCTTTTTTTTTGTTTTCGTTTTTCAGTGCACAAAAAAATACTAATGGATATCGTTTATATACTGAAAAACTCTGTTAATCCGAGTAAGACAAGTCTTATTTGTTTTATGACCCTTTCTATAAATCAACATATCTCAAAAAATCTACTATAAAGACAAATTGACGCATGAGTTTCAGAGTGCTAATTTATAGTATTTTCCGTTAGTCCTTCAAGATTCATTCGACCTACATATGACAGTTCTACTATTTGTATTACTTTCTTTCCAAAACTACACATATTATTCTGTCAACAAAGTGTATAAATCAATGGGTAAGTCTGAAATTCCTAGATTCAAACCCATTTGAACCCTTTTTTCAGTAAGATCGGAATTAATGATTATTATATAATTATAATCACAGATTTTTTAAATTTTTTCTAATCTCACGAATGAAGTTCGTGGTGAATAATTAAAATGAAGCTAGGTCGTGCATATTTTGTATAAAATATATCTGATAAAGAGCTAAATTTAAGTCATAAAGAATATCATATATGTACAAAATATATTTTCTTTATTGTGGGGGACCCAATACAGTTGGCATCATAAGGCTACGTTATGTAGAACTTAGCCGCTTGGCGACGCGACGGAAGGACGTTATCTGTCGGCCACGTATGTTTCAAACAATAAATAAATATTCTGCAAGCCTCATTGCCTATAGTCACCACACTTCTGCCAAATAATCATTGGCGGTAAAATTATTACCCTAAAAAGGTTTTTCACAGCTATTATACTTTCGTATGTTTCGCAGTGTACCGGTAAACATTTTAAATTCATATTTGACAAAGAAATATTCTTGATTTTATGGTGTATGTATATATATTTATTTTATTAAATCTTCCGTTGTAACCTGACAGGCGTAAGCCCAATGCGTCAATGCGACAAAGCCCAATTATACCTTCAAATAATTTTTAATTAATATTATATTAAAGTAACAATTAATATAGTTGCTTATAAACAATAAAATGTTTTAAAATATGGTAGAAAAATATTTTTTTATACAAATAAAACATCGAACCGATATATATATATATTTTTTATTGAACCGGAAAGGCTTGACGCCCTGATATATATATAATACATTAACTCGAAAATATCGGACCGTAAATTGTATACTAGTAGTTTACTCCTACTCCAGCTTATCTGTGTAAGACTTAAATACATACATATGTATGTACATACTCTCGGATCGATCTCGCTGTAATACTTTACATTAATTACGAAATCGCAGTACATATATATATATATACACAACATAAATTAAATTCCCACAAATTGAAAACCAGCCCAATGTACATTTACCTATACTATATCCGGCTTTTATTCCTTCCCCGGAATGATTTGTGTATCGGCTTGTTTTGCGGCGGTGCTTTGCCCCGATTTTTCTCACCCCCTAGGTTTTCCTCTAGTTTATTAAACCGAAGACTTGTTAAACACCGCTCTCTCTCTCGGAATTCTTCCCGATTCCGCCCCCAATCAATTTTCGGGAAATCTCCGCACCGCCTACATTTGGGTTCGGTATTTAGGCAAAATTGAATACAACCGCGCCCACAATATAGGGTAAGAAAATAAAAAATATATTATATAAACACGTAACTTCGCATATGAACAATCCGTTGACCTAATTTTAGCCCCAGATAAATTTTGATTATTATATTATAAGGTTCTAAAATCTAGACCAACGATCGATCGCAACCTATTCGTAATTCGAACTAGTACAGGTCTATAAAAGAATCTATACTTTTATAGGTCACTTATTATATAGTATATATTTGCGCAAATTGAAGTAGTGCCTAATCCATTATTGGACAACATTTTATTGCTCGTGTGACCTACGATACGGCTTTGTTATTGATATATATTATCAGATTTAACGATTGTGCGCTAGCTCCAAGTAATTGCTTTGTTTACAAACAATAACGCAGAGCGTTCAGAAGCTTTTAATATAAATCATGAATATCGCTTGATTGAGGGCACATTTGTCATACCAGATCGATCATACTACTGTCATATGAATAGCCTTATCGTGCTATGATGATATGTTTACATTTTAAATGCCTTTGTTGATATTTTAATTTAAAATCACTTCCCAGTAAATAATAAATATAAATAATTTTAATAAAAATCAAAATTTATCCACATATTTTCTTTAAGAAATTGATATTACTGGTGTTACTCCACACCTCATAGACATTAAAATGGGTTTAATTAATTGTTTATATATTTAAAAAATATTTTTTGTATTTAACGTAAATTTTCTATTAAATATTGGTCTAAGGGTCGCAGTGGCGGCAAGCCCTTAAGAGTGAAATTTCAAAATATGTTACTAAATTTTGGAGTCTATTACGTTATTGCCTTTTCATTGAGACGAGGTGTTTGTAGAGTTTGTCTACGTTTTGTGAAAATAATTTCTTCTGTTTTAATTCAGTTGATCTTAATTTTCCACTTCTTAAAGTATTTATTTAAGACATCGTTTTTTTTTTAATTTAATCGCGATTGGTTTAAGACCGTAAGCACTAGTTTAAATAGCTTTATCGTAAACGTACATATAATAGATAAACGCTTATTTTCTACTTTTGGGATATCGTTCGTATACAAAATAATGAGAAACGACCCGAGCAAACTACCCTGATGAACTTCAGCTGGAATTTTACGCGGCATCGAGTGTTCATTATGTAGTGAAACAACATATCTTCTACTTTTCATACATGACCTTATTAGGCATAGCAGATAGTCGATGGTTTTATTTTTGTATAGTTTATGAATCAAACGTCATGCCATACTGTTTCGAAAGCTTTTTCTATATCTAACATTAAAAGACCCGTACTATTTTTCATATTAAAATTAGCGCATATATACTCCGTTATATTATTAAGTTGATGTTTTTTCGAGTGATTTTCGCGAAAACCAAACTGTTCGTCAATAATTTTATTCCCAAAAAAATATTTTAAATGCATTGATTGGATTATTTTTTCAAATATTTTACTAAATGACAGTAATAAACTGATGGGGCAAAAAAATTTCAGATTTGTAGGATCATTGTCAGGTTTTTCTATCTGATGAATTTTAGCGGTTTTTTAAACGGTTGGGAGCTATCCAAAATATAGGCAGGCGTTAAAGATGTTTGTTAACTAATGAATGCAAATTCCAGGAATCATCATAATCAGTCAATTTTTAAGTCTTTAATAACATTTAAAATTTTGCGAATTAAATCCTTGTCTACCGCGGATGCTTATATTTTTCTTACTAACGTATTATTTACTTTGTTTTTGGTTTAAGAGTGTTAATTTTATTTATTTTCAACGTAACGTTTCTTTTTAAGTAAACAGTTTTGGATCAATATATGTGTTGTAATCATTATTTAATTTTATTTTAAGAAGTCAAACTCGCAATAAATAATTGTAAAATAATGTATTTGATAGGAAGCAAATCTATTCTGCAGGACCAACAGATCCTCGCAATAGTGTACGAGTCGTAAATGAGCGAGCAAAAGTACCTTCTTCATCTCGATTAAGCGTATATAAGCTCTTACATAGCGCACATCATTCACTTCCATTCGGAATTCGCTTCTGAGAGGAACATGTACCAGCTTCTCCTGAGTTGAGATCTGAACTTGTATCAAGCTGTGCCATGGCAAGCCTCGATCACAAAAGGACAACTTCAATGTACTGAAAGATCTTTCTATGCTTATGGAAACCAGCCAGAGAAAAATATACCAGATTTTCCCTCAAACACTATTGCTCTGATCACTCTTCGTTCATCCATCCCCCGTCCACCGATCTTGATTTAAACCGAAATGGACTCCAGGCAAGTTTACGTACCGAACTGGTGGATAGCCCGGGGCGTTTTTTTTTGTTTTTCCGGTCGCGTGCCGGGGGTGGCTGTTCGGCCGGCGTGTGTATGTAAAGTCAATCGGGCGCGATTTTCACGCACGCACGCCGCCTATCGATCCACGTGCACACTGACTAAGTAACCGACAGGAACACGTGTTTCGGCAATAGCCGCCATTTGTAATCTACACCCGGATGCGTGTGTGCCGCAACCGGAAAAGCTCTCCGCTTCGTATAAATAGTGCACAGGGAAAGCTCGAGACTCTTAGCCATTTGTACCGATCGAAAGCTCGGAGAGATCGCGTAGATCTGAGCGGGTTTTATTCCGATTGCTCAGTTTCGATGGGCTGGCACGCGTGGAAAATGGCAATTTTCCAACGTGGGCGGAATATGTGAAGGAGTTAATCGATTCGATTTTATAACTAAAATGTGAGGATTTAAAAATTGGTCGAAAATTGCCCATTGGGAGTTAAATACAAAAATATACACGTTAAAACGTGTATATCAAAACAGTTTTTATATTTATTTCTAGGAACAATATTAAACATTAATATGCATTTTTTTAAGATTCGTGACTTATAAACTAGTTTCTTCATAATTTAATTTTTTTTTGACGATTATCAAACCATATTTTTTGTATTACTGTTGTTAAAGTGCTATCGACATTTGAATAATTTTTAAAACAAAAATTATTTCACAAAATCATTTTTAAAACAAAAATTATTTCACAAAATCATTTTTAAAACAAAAATTATTTCACAAAAAATCGTTTAAAAGTTATATTTATAATTTTCGCAAAAAATTTATCGAAACACCAAGTCATCTTTTTAAGTAGATTAATGTTTCGAATAACAAATTACGTATATATGCGTTTCCCGACGTCTATGCAAGAAATTCAATATATGCTTTCCCTCGTGCATAAATGCTCTCGCGATAAAAAGTCAAATTATTAACTTTGTTAAACGCTCTCTTTCCTGTAAAGTTACAAACATTTTTTTTCTGATGAAGGCATATTTATTAGGGGAAAGAATATTATTATTTAAATTTAACTTTAAAAAAACTATGATTAGTTCAATAGAGCGATTATTGTTGTATTTTAATACATAGATCAAAATACGGTTCTTTAGAAAAAGTAGTAAATATGTCGAAGCCTTTCAAATATTTCAAGCTTCTAAACTATATGTTTTGAAAGCAAACAATACATTTAAACTTTTCTCGATGCGTGCAAAATTTTAACTAGAAAGAGTATTTTTGGAATGGGTTATGCATCAATAGTATACCCATTTATTAGATAGAGGTAGATGGTAATGTCAATATATCATTATTTTTAAATGTCGTCATCTTTTCCACTTAATAGGCTTTTTACTCTGTAACAGAAATAATTACAGTAAATTTCCTAGCAAATAGAGTACCACGTAGTTGTTTCTCATTCGCCAATTTATTTTTACGTCACATCTTAAAATTGCTTTAAGATAAATTTCTTAAGAGCTTCTGCAAACTTAACAAAAAATCAATGCAGTATCATCGACTATCACCACGAGAACCCCAAACTATCTTCAGTAAAAAAAGTTTTTCTAAAAAAATCTTCATAAAAAGTTTTTTTAGACAGCTTGTTTTCCGCTATCTTGTTTCGAAATAGCGACTATAATTTTTTTTTAAAATAGTAACTTTTTAAAAACGAGAAAAAAGTTTAAAATACAAATATTTTATTTTTAATTCATATGGGACATAATAAAATTATAGGATATCGACCTGAAAATTGTTTAAAAATATCTTCGATTAAAAAATTCCAGAGAGAAAAATTAGTCAAAATTGTAATGGATTAAATTTTTAAAATCTTGTTTTTCACATTTTTTGTCATATGCATTTTTTTAACAATACAATAATTACTTGTATCACAATAGCAATTACTCAAAAAAATTAAAAGTGTCGAAGCTCTGCTTAAAAAATCATAATAAAAATAAAGAGGTGAAAATTGTTTTAAAATAATTTTTTTTTTTTTTTTACTTTTTTGGTCACATTCATTTTTTAAAGATACGATTACTTGTATTACAGTGGCAATTATTCAAATAAATAAAAAAATCGTAACTTCGTTAAAAAAAATAAAAAAACATTGTGGAGTTATATGGTATTTGCACTCACAACTTTCAACTAATTAATCATAACCATTGTAATATCGTATCTATGTATATAAGAAGAATTATATACATACATACTAACTTGTTTGAATTTATAAAATATTTTCTCTTCAATAGATGCAACATTTGGTCAATATCCAATGTGAATAGTAACATCTTCAGGGTCCTGGAGCGCAACAGTGAAAATTTTGGAACAATTGCCATAACATCCCAATGTCATACACATTTTAATTAAAGGGCGAAATGTTTTAACCCTTTGGACGCGTTAATTAAAAATAATATTTAATTGCTTTTTTTAAATGCAAATTTTACCTTGATACTGTGTTTAAGTGTTCTGATTTTTTAACTTTTATTTAAAATGATATTTTATGTTTATTCACAAAAAAAAGTTTTTTCTTGAAAAGCATTTTTTTTTTTACTGATTTTTGCGTAAAGAGATAAAAAAATCAATTGGTCGACTTTAGTCGATTTCTACGTTCAAAGGGTTAAGCAAGTACTTAAAACAATTTAATTTCGGTTTTAGATTTTAGGTTTTAATCTAGGTTTTTTATTTTCGCTTTGTTAATGACGTATAAATATTAATTGAAAAACTATTTTTTTTTCTGTAAGCTCAACTTTATTCAATTTAAGTTTTTAAAAAGTATTAAACGTCGCTTAGTAAATAAAATTTAATATAAAATTGGTGTGTGTGCTTAACTCTTGGCGTTCGGCTACAAACTTTGGTAAATACGCTCGACGGAGTTAAGAGAGCTTTATAAAATTTTGCAACATTAAACTTTTATATGACGGTCATAATATACTCCCGCAGAGTTTAGTCATAAATTCACCACCTGACCTTTTATTAGTGTCGGATAAATCTTTAGTGTCTGTTTATTTAATACCGTTTGACTGTCGTGATACTTTAAAATGTTCATGCTTAAAAATATTTATTTTTCACTTTGACATTAAACTGCTCCATATTTTATATCTATGTAAACACAAACAATATAAAACCGGAACACGTTGCAGTATTGTACTGTATCATAACAAAGTCAATTTATATGCAAACGGTAGGGCTAGAAACTTACCAAACTTAAAGTCCCACACCACAATACTTACATGTGCGAATACTACCCCCTTATAATAGAACTGTCGAACCCGACTCAAACTTTTCCGCGTCTAGGGCGTACAACTTCTGAAAATTCTTCAAATAGTTCCAGCTCTCCTGGAAATAACTGCGAAATATTTCAAATAATTGACCGCATACAATGTTACATAGAGTTAATATTTATGTTTTTGTTTGTTCTAGGTGAGTCGACAACGCGCGTGACGACTTCTGTCGCTTCAGAGTTCGCCAACCCTGCGGCATTCGATGAAAATTGCAAGGAGCATTTGACCCCACGCCATAATTCAAAAGTTCAATTTGGTAAAAGTGTCCGTCTAGAAATTTGCAATGTTAATATTTCATCGGAGCTTTCGCTTTCGCTTTGCATGCGAAAGTCCCTTGCGGTCGCGCCTTCCATATACTGACGTGTGGGAATTTTAATCTATTAAATAATTAAATTTTGTATTTATCATATCAAACTTATTTGAATCATCATCATCGACTGACACTTAAATAATACATAAAACAATAATTAATAATATATAATTTAGAGAATCATACAAGTGGTAGCAGAATATAATAATGACAAATGTGGGTCGATTCATTAATTTCTTTAAAAAATGTCAGCCTAGGAAATAAATTTCAATATATATGAAAAAAAGACCATACAAAATCGTTCCATGGATTTTAAACAGCCCTGAACCTTTTTAAAAATTGCCCCGTTGCTGTAAAGTAGATAATATGATTTTTTCGCAATTATTATATTATTTGCAGGTTAAAATTATTATATAATACATAATACGTAAAATTATTACGTCGCCAATTTAATATATTCGCTCCTACCGCTCCTCCTCGGTGTTGCCGGCGTAGCTCCACGGTTGCTATTTTTATTGACTGAGTGTAATGAAGTTATATATACACCTGCACCTCCAATAACGCTATTTAAAAAAAACATGAACCTCATCAAAATAAAAAATGAGTTCTTGTATATAAATAAACTGCAAAAATGGGTTCTAATATATTAAAAAAACAACTTTTGGCTAATAGGAGAACGCAAAAAACAATTATCACTTCTCAGAAGCCAAAAATTCACGTCAAAAGCAATAAAATCGTGTTTGGCGTCGTCGCACTGCGACGGCGCCAACACGATTTTATTGCTTTTGACGTGAATTTTTGACTTCTGAGAAGTGATAATTGTTTTTAGCGCCCTCCTATTGATTTAAATATACTTTGACCAACACTCACATATCAGAAGTCCTTAGTAATATCTGTTTTGAAAGCTATCATATTTTTAAAACATAGTGTAATATCTAAGTGCAGACAAATATGGAGCAATATGCGAAATGCGACGTCTATCCGTACTTCTTTCGCTTATTGGAGTGTTTTGGACTTTACCTAATGAAGGCTCTGAAACTATAATTAATTTTAGACTTTCATGAGGTTAGGTTTGGGTTCGAACAGCAAATGCACGTTTAGCAACTGTCAAATTGAGTTTCATAGACATTTTAAAACAGCATATAATTTCACTGAGGTTTATCAGTTAAATTATATTTTCGTTAACGTATTTTGAATTCACAAGTGAAACTATAATTTTACCGTAATAATTATAGATCGATTTAATTGAATAGCATCTATTTTTCTGATCTAATTCAAGGGGAGGGCTAAGGCCGGTTTCACACGTGCCGGATGAATTCACCCGGCACCGGGCCGGCGCCGTTTACAAAGCTTTCACACGTGGCCGGTCTCTGGCCGGTTTCTTCCCAACCCGACCTATACCCCGTCAACTGGTGCCAGTAATTTAGGATTAACGGCTTCACATAAGTCCTTCCACACATTTCGCGTTATTTTTTTATTTTTGTATGTATTCTACTAAGATAATCAAAAGAGATTACATTAATATAATTAAAATTTCGAGGTCTATTTCTTCCGCTATTGCCTAAACACGAGGAATATATTTAATAATTTTATTACAAGATACCACAATCACTGTCAACGGCGCGGTTCATGTTTGAGTTTTACCCCCACCACACTCAACTCGGTACCCGGCGCCGGACAGTTTAGTGAGCGCGGCCGGCGACAACCCGGCAGTCAGCGTCGGGCCGGCGCCGGGTAGATTTATCCGGCACGTCTGAAATGATAGGTACTAGCCCATACAACACCATCCCCACTACACGGCGCCGGCCCGGTGCCGGGCAAATCCACCCGGCACGTGTGAAACCGGCCTAAGGCTCCCACATAACCCTCCTCTTTTTCTATTTTTAAGGATCCTGTAATAATCACAATAAAATTTGTTAAAATGTTATTTAAAAAAAGTTTGAGGGTCGGCGAAACACCTTGAATGCCGCTTGTGAACACATCCGGCATACGCCAAGTCAAGGACGAATCGAATTCGTAGAAATATTGTGTCATGTTGTAACTTCATATTTAAATATTTCGTTATACTGAGATCAGTCTTCGTTACAATGAAAACATTTTGTATAGAAGTTGTTCGGGGACAAATTTAAGATTCGTTATACTGGGAACTTCGTTATTTCAGTATTCGCTATCAAAAGATTTCACTGTTATTAATTACATAAATTAATAAAATAATACAAAATTTATAAATCACATGAAGGCGCTGCAGGCATTGCATACAATTTTATGAAACCCATATAAAAAGATAATTTTGATTTGCAAGATTTTTTTGATGTATTTCTAGTTTAGAAACATAACACAATTTCAGCTTTTTCAGAGAGGGGAGCAAAATTTGGGCAGTCAGTGGTCGTTTTTTTAATATTTCTATTTCATTAGAATTTTTAATATTTCACTATATGACAAACATTTTTTCTGGCCAAATTCAAGAGGGGCAAATGCCTCTATCTGCCTCCTGCAAATGAGGTCCCTGGTATACGTCATATTTAGGGGTAGAGATCTTTAAACACGGGCATAAATTTCATTACAAAACTCCTACGCGTTCATTACTCATTAAAAACTTTATTTCTACGTGATTTCTTTTCCATAATATCCGTTTCACTTCCCATTCTTTTGCGTATATTATTTTGTACAACGAAGCACGTCCTTGCATTGAATTTTCAACTACAATATCAGAGCGTCGTCGTCGGTAATGATTAATAGCCCCAATTCGAAACGTCCATACTAACAACCACTCTCGCGCATAAATTATTTCGTGTATTCCCCAAATTCACGTAACACCAACCCGACACAAAATAAGCGCGCGTTCCATTATTGATGTGCCGGCCGCGAACGGGTTAAGGCCCATCAATCACACGTCGAAATATTTAATTTGGAGCGTTTATCGCGCGGCGAGGTCGTGCCTACACGCGCGCTCACTATCAGCGCTCTGTTTGCTCGGGGCGAGTGACCCTCGACATGCCATGGGAGGTGCACTCCCCTGACCAAAGGGCGCGAGATCGAAAGTGATTTGCGGCCAATGTGCGATATCCGCCGCGGCGCGGTGGGCTTTGACTCGAGATTGATTCGCGTGTCGGTGGATGATCGCGTTAAGTCGCACGTGTGTTTAGTTAACTAACGACTTAACTGACGAAGTGAAATTTGCAATGTACAACCTCCATTTCGGGAACATTAAAAAAAATGCAACCGTGTCGAAAAGACACCACGGCACAAAAGTCCATATACATATGTATAGTACATAGTAAGCATAAAACGCATTACGTTTGTGTCTTGACTAATCTGTCTATTCTATCCAGTTTTTGTGTCATTTTCCTGTTGTTCAGATCAGAAAACACACATGTTTTAACCCTTTTATGCCACTTGTGACGATATTTTATAGAACAAAAATGCTTAAATTTATTTATTGTACACCGTTTCGCACATCTTCTCCTGTGTGTATCGTTTTTTTTTTGCTAGGAGCGTTCGAAAATAATTAATTACTTTCTTGGCGTAGCATCTATTCAATGAAGTTGTTAAAGAGCGGTGTTGACAATCCGTAAATGCGAGCAGTGGTGTCCAACCGATACAGTTTATTGGGCTCCATGTATTTATTTAAACATAACATTTTATTTTATATATATATAATTATTCTACGCGCTCGCTTCAAAATTAAAACTCTACGAACGGTTTATAATAATATACGTAAACAAAGGAAATATATTTAATTATAATTAATAAAAACAAAAATTGAGTTTGCTTTATTGGTATTAAATTCTTTTGTTTTCAATTGAAGGCTCTGACTGTCGATCAATAAAAAATCACCAGCAGCAACGTGAGTTGTTTATAAAAATATTTTTTATTATTTTTTCATGTGCGTTGCTAGATTTGACTGAATATAAATATTCGAATTTAAAATTCACTTGGTACGTTTTAATTATAAAAATTAAATATACATAACGCGTGTAAGGATTATAAGTACACACTGAATAAACTATATAAACAATTCGTAATGAAATCTTAAAATTTTAAAAATTGACAATAGTAAACAACAATACGCAACATTATATTCTTACATATAAATGTCCCAAAACGTTGGACGTGACATGATTTTCTCATACTAACGTCATATTAAGGGCGGAATAGCGTAGTCCGTAGTCTCAAACTAGTAACTCTAAAGTTACGGGTTCGAGCCCCGGCAGCGACACTCGAATTTTTATCTATAAAAGTGCGCTATTATTAAAAAACCTGCAGTGACATCTATTGATTATAAATTGTATAACACATAATAATTTATAAATAATAATATAGATGTCACCGATTCCCAGACTTTGTCTAGTGGTCAATACTTACTTGTTGGTACAGGTTTGCCCGTTGTAACGCATTGGACTTACACTTGTAGGGTCCCAACAGAGGATTTAATAAAAAAATGTGTATAGTAATAAAGCGTCGTAAACAAATATTATACAAGTGGGTAAAAATCATTGCATACATAATTTAAATTAATTAAGCCCAATAAACATTTCAGTCGTTTTATTCCGAGTGTATTAAAATTATTCGATCGTTTTTCTAAAAGAATGGTCAAATTCAAGCTATTCCCTTAGATCAAGCCCTTATAAATCAAAATGCCTACTGCTAATATGAGAAATAAAGTAAATAGTTAGTAGTTATCATATTTTGGCATTAAATAAATATTTAGATTACGGCAAAAAACAAAACTTATATACTTGAATCGTCCATTGAGAAACCTAAATTGATATAATCGACCTTATTGTTCATATATACACGACCTTATTGTCGTGTATACAGCTTTTGAGAAAGCCTTTGACAAAGTTTGTCATAGGTTATTATTAAAAAAATTGTCGAACCTCTGTTGCTCGGATAATTTAACTCGGTTATTTTCGAGTTATTTAAGCAATCGTAGACAGTTTGTAACCAATGGTGGCCGATTGTCGAAAGAATATTTTACCCCTTCGGGGGTTCCTCAAGGATCCAATCTGGGCCCTCTGCTTTTTGTGTTATTTATTATTGACATATATACAGCAATTACAAATTCAAGTTTTTTTCTGTACGCAGATAATTTAAAATTATATAAATGCATTCGATCTGTTGCGGACTCCTCTCTACAAAGTGATTTATACTCTATGGAGATGGGCTTTCGTTAACCGTCTGCCCTTTAGTGTCGGAAAGTGCCATACTGTGTCATTTTCTCGATCTCATTCGCCATCAGCTTATTTATACCATCTCGGTGGTAACATTTTGACTAGAGAAACTTCCACTAAAGATCTCGGAATCACTTTCGAGAGCAAATGGAGGTTCTCTCTACACATACACGACGTCTGTGATAAATCTTCCAAGATACTCGGCTTTGTTATGAGGAATGCCTTTCACTTTGACGATCCGTCAGTTATTCGCATCCTCTATGACACCTTAGTTCGTAGCATTCTTGAATAGGGATCTATAATTTGGAATCCCCGAATAGATTAATATTCCCTTTTAGTGGAAAAAATTTAAATACCTTTACAAAAAGACATTTGGTTATTATCCGTACATATATCCCAGCGCCTTTCTTTTAGGAGCGTTGGTATACAATTCGCTGAGCTCTCGCAGAAAGTTGTATGTCGCTAAGATTTTTTTCAAATAACTAAAAGGTATTACGACAATCCAGCTATTCTCGAGGAATTACAGATTTGGGTTCCGGAAGATTTTCGAGAATCACGATCGCGTCCTCTTTTGATGGCCGTTAGGGCTAGGACGTCTGCACTTGCCGACTCGCCTATAGCTGTGGCCATCCGGCTCCTTAATACGCTGGCATTACATATTTACCTGTTTAATGTTAGCTACGAGGAACTGATCCAGTTTGTATCATTTAATTTTGATATTTTATAATTTCTTGTTACGTTTATTATTTTTAAGTATTGTTCTATTTATGTATATATACGGTTTTTTTTTGTTTTGTAAATTTAAAATTTGTTTTCGACCATCGTGTCGCATTGGGGTAACCTGTAAGGCCACGATGGTCTTAATTTAATCTAAAATAAATATTATTATTTATTTATTTTATTAATTAATTAAGCCAATATAGCTAATTTTTACACTAAACATACATTTAATACATAATATAAACATTAACTTAATATTATAATTTATTTCTTAATGCACGAACGTGTTTCTTTATTCCATTTAAGAAATCCGTTAGTTTTATTTTTTCGGATTATCCTAAGAATATTATTATAGAAATTCACACCTCCGTACATAATTCCCCTGGCCGTATCCGTTTTCTTATACCTCACTATTTCTAGTATTAAATCTACGTAATTTTTTTTTATTAAAATACTCTGGTAGCATATTATTTTATAACTTATATATACATACTAAAACATTTACCTTAATATTTGTAGAACATACAACCATTCCAATCTAGCAATCATACTTCTGCTACTAGTAAATCTATTTTTTTTAAGACTACTCTCATTGTCTATTTTTTATTTTTTTCAAAATCATTTTATCTAATTTATTAAACATATCTAATATTGGTGCACATTAATTAAAATGGGGTAATATAATACTATTGTATTTTTTTTGCGTTTATACTGAACATATTTTTCATTTAATTCTTAATAAACACAAGGATATTTTCGGCGATAGTAGAAAAAAATATGTGGGGTAGTGCTCATCTGTTTTAGGTGTGCACTATAATGTTTAATTATAAATTATTGTTTGAATAATATCTGAACTAGACAATTCATGATGGTCAGATATATAATTAACAATAAAATCGCTACTGCTCTCATACCGTTTTCCACGCCTATGTATATCTATTTTGCTTTCAGTTTTCATTTAGATGTCCAAAAAGCAGTTCATTATTTAGCAGACCGTCAGTCAGGGAAGGGGATCCTCAAAAATTATGAAAGTTAACCCGGTTGGCCGTTATCTAAAGCGCGCTCGAGAGGCTTTAATCCCGGGGGTCGGGGTACGGGCCCGCATCACGCACACGGGCCGTCCCGGAACTTACTTTGAAATCCCGCAGCCGTTTTACGCAATTTAACCGCCGATCGAGGGCTCGATACCGCCTTCGAAAAGGGAAAGTTTACTCACGGCGGTGGTTATCGACTACGCCGGCCGACCGCGGAGAAAGTTATCCTGTCATATTTAATTCATCAGGAAAACTCGTGCCACGGCGGCCGTTTTTTACTGCAGACCCCCCCTTAATCCATTTTATTACGTGCTCTTTGAATTTATTTCGCATGGTAAAAAAAATAAACGTTCCACGCCCCATGCGTCAGAATTAAGCGCGCTCGATTTGTGCCACATTCGCAGTTTAATGTTTAAACTCTTCTTTATGTTGTTGTTTTTGTTTTTATTATTGTTGTACGCTAGAGTCGTGTATATTGCAGGATTTCCAGTTTGATCTTGTAAATTGCTTTCTAGTAAGCTAATGTCCTATTGAAATTTAAGGTTAACGCTTGAAATATTGTTATAGCGTCATTTATTAGCCTGAGTGAGTCACAGCATGTCGTTTAGCATGTTCGCTCAACCGGGTTTCAGTTCCGAGCAATATACACATCAGTACCTATGCTTGGCACACGCGTTTATTTTCAAGTTGTGGTCTTTCAATTTGTACACTAAATGAATATTATGATATAAATACGTGATTTGCTTATTTGTTTCTGTTCAGATTCGACGATCAAAATGGAAGTGACTGTTTTTTTCTAGACTTGTAAGGTTTCGATTGTGCAGATTTAATCGAACTCTCGAATCTCTAGTCTATGGTTTCTCATTTTTCAGCTAAGTAAAATTGTTAAGTCTTAAGAATCCGTGAGAGGTTATTGTGTGATTTCGTAGAGCTTGGGAAAATTCGAGAAAGTTTTAATTTATGGCCAATTGTATGGTTGCCTAGCTACACTTTTGATATCTCCTGTATTGTCATTTGTAGGAGACCGTCCGATAATTATAAAGGATGCATACAATAATGCGTATTAGTTGCAAAGCCATAATTATTTTTGCACGAGTGTCGAGTTTTTATGTTGTGGTTTCAGTCTTCGTGGTGTTCCTAAATGGCAATTTCACTAATATTTTGCCTAGCTAAACCTCCAAATATACTTTAATGATTTATGTGGGATTTTTTGCACTTTTTAAATCGCTTCTAGGCGCGCAGGCGACATCGCGTGGGAGTTTTCTCCTTGGAAATTTAGTCGCAATGGATCGCTTCACGGGGGGAACAACTCGCGTTATGCGTAAAACAGTTTTACAAAGATAACGATTCTTATGTAATTATTCGGCGCCTATTTTGCAATTTTGCTATTTTACAATAACCCAATGTGGTGGTGAAGGAAATGTTTCCTAATAAACTGATAACGCGTAGAGATGACATCCTTTGGCTCCCTCGCAGCCCAGATTTGCCACTTCATGATTTTTTTATATGCTTATCTTAAAAGTTGTGTTGACTTGAATAAACCAGCCACAATAACCCAACTTTGTGCCAATTCTTATTAGTTAAGCCTACATTTTTTTGTTATTTGTGTCGTTAACAATAGATCCTGTTTTAGTCTTAATTTCTTCGTCAATGCATTAGGCTTAATCCAATATAATAATTGTAGTTTTAAAATATGTTAGATCAAATTATATACGTTAAAAAATCTGGCAAAATTTCTGTTGGCAAAAATAATTCTACATAAAAAATAATTTTATTACCCAAATGTGTGCAAAATCTCTTAACATACTACAAAACATATTGTTGTAGACTGATATCGTAAAAGTTTATAGTTTATTTAGGTATACAATATGATTTAGAACAGCAGAAGCAAATTTTATCATAAACATATGCTATTACTATAAAATCCCAGTAAGTATTGCCAAGTCCTGAAGTTACAAGCATCAGCGGATTATATTGTAACATCGAACAATGACCCATGCTTTACCAAGGACGAGCAATGGTAACATCGATGAGTAGTTATCATAACAAGTAGAAGGGTCTATCTATATTTTCATTTTCGGTATAAGCCCTTGTAATCTAAGAACTCTAATGCTTAATGATGAAGTCGTGCACGAATCAAACATCTTGCTTCTTTTGAAAACTGGTGGGGTTTCTGAATATTACAATTCCAATGATGTGGCAAGTTTTTTTGTGTACTGGAAAATACATAGTAACTAAACGTTTTACATTTTAACTATAATTAAAAAAATATTGCTCTCGTAATATATCATATAATATATAGCTTTGTATTATTTTCAAATTTATTTAAAACAAATTGTATTGTTAATAAAAAAAAATACCTAATAAAGCTTAAAATATCTTATTTATATTAAAAAAACTTTTGTTGCTAAATGACGGCATTTTGCGTTAAAGTCACTTCTTGAATATTCAAGTTAAATTAATATAATATGAATAAGTATTATGATTAACTCATTATGTATGAGATTTTGCATTTTATATTTAAGTATTTATTTAAATCTCATTTTTTCTTAATGTAATAAACTGATTTGAGTGAAGAAACAATGACGCTATATAAAAATAAATAGTAGGTCAACTGAATACCCTCAAAAAATCAGTTTACATTTACACTAACTTGATCAAGAGAAATGACAATACTCGATAATTATATTTCAGTAAAGCTTTTCATATCATAAATCTTATTTTTTGTGATAAACTGAAATGCTAATGAACCCACAAGTTCGGCTTCGCTTTGTGGCCCTCGAGCTTTGAAGTCCAAAAACGTAGGCGTCGTAACAACGCTCGTTTCTCAATAAATACGTGTCTCATATATTACATATATGTTTATTGCTATTGTGTTATTGCGTTATTTTATCATTACCATCTTCAAACGCAGAAGTCGAAAACTTATGGTTCGGATTTTTTTTGCCTTACAAAAAATAATTATTCATATATTTATCTTATATAGAATTATTATATTGTAATAAAAAAATAAGTTAGCTACATAGATGCATTTTCAATATAAAATAATAAATTAAACTTCTATCTAAAAAAAGTCCTATTAAAGCATTTAGTTTTACATGTTTTAAGCAAATTATTCCGTTGCAACGATTATGCGTGGTCCCGACAGTGACATTTAATTTATACTTTTTATGAAGAAATATTTCTAAAAACTGCGCTACGCGACCAAATACATTTAACCATTATGGTTAGAAAGGTTGTCGACTTCAGTTCTAAAACGGGGCTTCCTAAAGAAGGAAAAAACAATATATCTTTTAAAGCTCGACGGCGCTAAGACGTTGAATATAGATAATTTAAGAGGCGTTGAGTGTTAATTGTTGATATTTAGATGCATCAAATAGCGTAGCATAAGACGTTTAGGCAGCCGGTCAAAAGAGCGTGCGTCAAATGAGCGCCGTCATATAAGCGCTGCATTATAAGCGCTGCGTAATAAAAGCGTTTACCAAAGTAGCGCTATCACAAAATAGCGTACGTCAAATGCGCAGAGTCATATGAGCGCTTAAAAAAAGAGAGCACGTCATAAGAGCGCAAAAACAACTTGATATATATCAAGTAATGGATATTTTAGGAATTATGTATACAAAATATAAGTAATTGTGAGAAATTTACTAAGAATTAAAATTCACGAGATATAGGCGGTAAAATTAGTATTTTATGTGCCAGAGCGCAATGACGATTAAAATGATTAGACAATAAAAATATTATTATTTATTAATTTTTACGTACATACGAAAGTATAGCTCCCCATCCCCATACATGCGATATATGCATATCAGTGTCGTGCGATAACTTTGAAACAGGGCATGCGGTTAGGGGGAATAGGAACAAAAACTATATTTTTAAATTTATTACAATTTAGGTGAAACTCGTAAAATAGGGGGAATGGGAATAAACACTATATTTTTAAATTTATTACAATTTAAGCGAAGCTCGTAAAAAGTACGAATGCTCTCAACCTCACATATGCGCTACTATACAATTAAAAAAAATTAGTAAAAAAAATCGTATCGATGATTTTTTCAGTGCTCAATTTAAGGCAAATGTTGGATTAAATAATAAGAAAGTTACTGCAAACAGATATATTATTTCCAAATTAATTGACGTGATTTGCTTTTTATCTAAACAAGAACTTTCTTTTCGAGGACACTCTGAAAATAATAATACCGTAAATGAAGGCAACTATGTTGAATTATTGTATTTTCTAAGCGAATCAGACACATTATTAAAAAAAGTGTGAATAGATTGTCAGCTCTTGCATTAATATCAATAAAAAAAAACATTCAGACAAATTAAAGAAAGACAATATACTGATTATATAATGCGGTTATTGCTGACTTTTGTAAGAAGGAGCGTCGAATAAAATTAATTTTCAATAAAAATAAATATATAATATGTTTATAAAATAAAGAAAATAAATTTCAAAATATAGTTTTGTTCAGCCCCCCTAACCCCCATATTATCAATATGTAATAAAAGTATATATTTTTCACTATTTTCAACGAAAGAACGTCATTTGAAAATGTCGTAAATTTGGCACATATAAATTAGATTTAAATAATATAAAACTTGAAATCATCGGCATTATACTTTTAGAAGGTCAACAAGTCAACAACAAAGGTGACCTTCGTGTCACTCTCGCATTAAAATAAATCGAACGAGAGATAGATATTTTAAAAATAAACAAACAACTTGCATTAAAATAATTCGAATTAGAGATAAATATTTAAAAATAGACAAAGAGGTGAATTACATTTGTTATTTTTAATGAAGCATAACCTTGAATTGTCTGGATGCATCCAGAAATATTAAAAAAAAAGACCAGTAGCTATGCGACCTCGGTCGTAAACGGTCGAATAAATTGTTTTGTTACATTTTTCTCGAATAAGTGTTCTCGTTCATATTTTTTTATAATAATATCCGTTTCGATGTTTTTAATTATAAAGTGATAGTGTATGTGTTAGAATTAAGCAGTGTATAATTCAAATTAGTGTTTATAATGTTGTTACTATGCAAGGCACCGTTGCATCAGTGTTTTTCCACAGCGTGCAACCGATGCGACGCGACGCGTCCCTTCCCCCGCCGGCCTCGCGGGGGAAGGGACGCCGATTGACGCCGATATTTACAATTCTAGGCATCATGCAGTTGACAAGGTAATGTCTTTGGAATTTTCTGTGTCATATAGTTAACCCTTTGTGCTAGTAACTTAACATCGTATTCCAAGCGTTGCACTCAAAACTTTCAATGCATTTATTGGCTTTGTGTTGGAGCTAAATTTGCCAATTTCAATTTATTAATGGTAAAATAGCTTCTGGTAGACACAGTTAAGTAATATTGAATTCTAAACTAATGCAAATAAGTCAATAATCTTAAATTTACGAGTGTAAGTTTATTGTAAAATTTTTCATCGGAATATGGCCGAATCGAGCTGTGTTAAGACCGCATAACGCTTACTTGACAGTTTTAAGTTATTAATTATTGGTCTTAAACTGATTTTTTCCTTCAAATGTATCTATATTTTTATGATATGGGATGAAACGGGATTATATGCTCCAATTGTGCATAATTGTTACTTAATATTGTGTGTCTGTTATGAAATAAAAACGATTAGAAAAAAGCTTTTCGCTCGCACTATTAAAATGAGCGATTGACAACTATCGATCTGGGTATCGACATTTTTAGCGGCAACTCAAATAATAATATTAATCTTTTCGAGCTAGTAAAATTACTAAGTTGCGTAAAACAGAATTAGTAATCTGTGTTTTAATTATTTATAAATACATACATATATTGATTTATTTTTAGAAATTATCCATATAATTACGAATGACGATATAATAATGGATGTTTAAGAAAGTGACGATGAATTTGATATTAACTGTGTGATTATTACTGTGATAGTAATAGTAGTAGGAATTATATCTAACTACTGAGGGGCCGTATACCTGCCCTATTATACGCATTCATTGAAAGTCGAGTCGATAAATAATAATATTTTATTAATAATTTAAAAAAAATATTTATAATCTAATTATTAATATTAATATTTATTAATTTAATGAAACATTATAAAACAAACGTAATGATAAATTTTAAATCTATAATATAAGTATATCGTACGTATGGGAATGGGGAGCCATACTCTCGTATGTACGTAATAATTCATAAATAATAATGTTTTCATCGACAAATCATTTTAATCGTTAATACGCTCTGGCACATAAAATATTAATTTTACCGCCTATGTATATATTATTTAATTTTCTTCAAGTATTTTTGCGCTTTTATGATGTGCTTTCTTTTGTCAAACGCTCATATGACTGTCTGCGCATTTGACGCGCGCTATTTTGTTACAGCGCTACTTTGGTAAGCGCTTTTATGACGCAGCGCTTATAGTGCAGCGCTCTTTTGACACACGCTCATCTCCCCCAAGGCTTCATGCAACTGGTGTGGCAGCGGAACGCATGAAAGTGCGTCATGTCCTAACAGGGACAAACCCGCAAACTGCGCCACCTGCTGTCGTCTTAAACGGCAGCACGAGTCCTCTCCCCATAGAGCGGGCGATCAAAGCTGCCCGGCTTACAAGGCTGCATTGGCGAGGGAAATGGCCAACACTAATGGCTAATCCTCAGCAGACGATACCTAAGCTGCTCTTTGCGCAGCAAAATCTCCGCAGATCGCGTGATGCAACAGCGGAATTCGGTTATAAAGCCGCCACAATGGGCGTAGACGTAGGACTTCTTCAGGAGCCCTATGTAGCGTTTGGCAGAACGGCGGGCATCGGCTCCGGGGCGAGGATCTTTGAGATCCAACCCGCGGGCGCCTCGATCGCTGTCTTTAACCCGAATCTCAGAGTCACTCTCCTGAGACACCTCTCGGACCAGTGGCGCACAACGGTGCATATCTCGGCCCCGGGCCTAGACGTGCACCTCATTTCAGCGTACTTTAAGTATGCGGACCCCGTGGAACAGCACTTGAGTGGGCTTTCGTCGGCAGTGGAAAGCCTCCGCGGGCGGAACCTGGTCGTGGGTGCGGACTTAAACGCCCTATCCCCTCTATGGGGAGAAAAATCTGAGACTAGGCTTAACCGCAATCCGGCTAGGAACCATCAGGTCGTCGACTTCATCTTGGGCTCGAGCCTAGATGTTGCGTTCGATGAAACGGGACCCTCAGTCCCAACCTTTGCCTCCCCGAATGGAGAATCGTCGCCGGATGCGACCCTGCACTCTCTCGTAGATCCGCTAACAATTAAAAATTGGAGAGTTCATTCCGAAATGTGTCTCTCCGACCACAGATTAATTAGTTTTAATTTACAGCCAGCCTATCGGGATCGGGCCCTAGAGGATCGCGCTACTCCGGCGTCGCTGCTACCTCGACGCTTCAAATTTGGAAAAGCCGACTGGAAGAGCTTTGAAGTGGACCTTCAGAAGGAACTTGACAAAGCAGCTAGAAATCTGGGTCCAGATGTGGAAGCTAAAGCCGAAGCACTACAGATTGCGATACTGGCGGCTGCCGAAGCGAACATACCCAGAAGCAGACCTAGACCTCAGAACAAAAAGCAGCCCGACTGGTGGTCCCCAGAGATCGCAGTCGCCAAATCGGCGGCTAAGAAAGCTTACCGCATCTACGCTGCCGAAGCGAAGGCGCGTGGATCTGGACGCATTGACTCAGACACCCCAAAGGACGACCCATTCAGAGCGACCAAGAAGGCGCTAAGAAAAGCGACAAATAATTATAAGTACCTTATCAGAAACTCAAAGAGGAACCACTGGAGGGAATTCGTCACAAACGAAAGCTCAAACAATGTATGGGGTCGCCACTACCGCATAGTCAAAATGTCAGACAGATCCGCCACTTCCATGTCAGGAATCGTCGACAAGAACGGCATCTGCGCTATAGATTCAAAAGTAGCGGCCGAGAACATACTCGAAGCTCTACTACCGATGGATCCGCCTTCCGAGGACACTCCTCGACAAGCGGAAATAAGAGCAAACTCAGCGGCGCCGGAGCCCGCACGTTCGACCTCACAACCTTTCTCGCGTACAGAGATTGAGCAGGCCCTCGGCAGACTACGCGCCAGGTCTAGCCCCGGGCTGGATTGCATAACGAGCGACCTCATCCGAAAGGCGTGGCCGACCGCGGCCCCGATTTTCGAGATCGTCTTCAACGATCTTATTTCAAAAGGCATCTTTCCGGGCTGCTGGAAGCCCGGTAAGATGATAATACTGGCGAAGCCGGGGAGTAAGAACAAGAACGAGCCTAAGGCGTACAGACCGATCACCCTTCTCCCGGCGATAGGCAAGCTGTTCGAAAAACTGCTGGTGGAGAGACTTGAGAGCCACTTCAGAATGAATAAACCACTGTCAAGCAGACAGTTCGGCTTTCGCCCAGGAAAAAGCACAGACGACGCGTTACAATACGCCAAAACGACAGTCGACACCCTTCCCGGCAAGCATGTGGTAGGAGTACTTCTGGATATATCGGGAGCTTTTGATCACGCCTGGTGGCCCGGAATAATCGACAAGCTGAGGAAGCGAGGAGTCCCTTCCGACCTCACCAAAACTATCTCGTCTTACTTTAAGGATAGACGAGTGGTGATCGACGCAGGCGGAAGCCTAGTCTGGAAGACCCTAGAGAGAGGATGCCCGCAGGGCTCGGTCCTCGGACCGATGCTGTGGAATGTCCAGTTCGACGACGTCCTGGAGACCCCTCTGCCCCACCACTGCGACCTCATTGCGTACGCCGACGATCTGTTGCTCTTAGTGAGCGCCGATAGCCGAACCGGCCTAGAAATTAAGACCGAGACAGCACTGTCTACCCTGCTCGCCTGGGGCAAGGAGAATAAACTCTCTTTTGCCCCCCACAAGACACAAGCTGTGCTGCTGAGAGGATCCTTGGATCCAAAGAGACCCCCCCAAATATGCATGAACGGACACAAAATTAAATTCGAACTAAAAGCCCGCTATCTGGGGATGATAATATCCAGGAACTTTGACCCATGCGTTCACCTGAGAATGGCAGGAATGAAAAGTAGAAATGCAATGTGCAGGCTGCATCGCCTAGGCGGAAAACACTGGGGCCTTAACTTCAGGGCGAAGGTGATAATGTACAAAGCCATTTTCGTCTCGATAATCACGTACGCGGCAAGTGCGTGGGCCGAAAGATCTTCCCGCGGACTACCGAACACCATCCTGCTGAGAACTCAGACGTCGCCGCTGAGGCTCCTCACGTCGTCCTACAATACAGCTCCGATTTCGGCAATGTGCGTGATGGCCGGCGTCGAACCCATCGATTTAACTGCCCAGATGAGAGCCGCGGTCCACCACCTCGGAAGAGGCCGCTCGGCCTCAATAGCGGGCAAGAGGCTCTTCCCTCCAGTGGGAGAGCCTAGCCCAAGTGCCGCTCTGATGACTATCCGGCGCGTCACTCGCGCTGCGGTGCTAGAAGAGTGGCAAAAACGCTGGAACGAGTCCGCAACGGGACTACTGACCAAAAAGTTCCTCCCCCTGATCTCAGGGAGACTCGAGCTCAGGTGGTTCCGTTGTGGATTCCACACCTCACAGTTCATGACCGGCCACGGAGCTTTCCGGGCCTATCATGAACGTTTTTGTTTAAGAGACCGCTCCGACTGCCCCTGCGGCCACGAACTACAGACGTCCGAACACATACTATGGGACTGCCCAATGATGGACGAGGAGAGAGCAGTCCTACACTCCAACCTCGAAATCGAGGGCGATGGCCCTCCACAACACAGACATCTCGTGGCCACGAAGGGAAATCTTCTGGCGTTCGAGAGATACTGCGCCGCATATGGCGCCCGCACAGACGTCCGTCCTCAATAGGACCACCTATTAGCCCCTTAAGGGCCACCCGCGAGCTCTCTTCTCTCATCGGAGTGAGCTAGGCAGCAGGGAAAAAAAAAATTAAAAAGAGGAAATAAACAAAACAAGCACAAAGGATGAGTTGATGAAATAAATATTTTTCTTTCCAGGATGCGTAAAATCATTTCTCTCCCGTAGAGACCCCAGGTACGCGGAGCGCGACTGCCCGCATACCTTCCCTCCCCCCACATCCCCTATCCAACCTCCGTCTCCAAAAAAGATAGTGATGCCGGAGACCATCAGTAGATAAATCGCGACGGTCTACCCGTCCAGGTCGTTCACGTGACGACCTAGGAAGGAGGCCTGGTCTAGCGCCTGTATGCGCAGTATGCAGGCGCGAAAGCCAGGCTAGGTACATCCGGTCGCTCATGGGCCGAAACTCCTGAGCCTGATGCGACCGTGGAAGGAGGGCGTGGGCCCATGGACCTTCCACACGCTCATCTGTCCGCGCTTATTTGTGACGTTGCCGACGTTTACGTTTCATCCAAACGTGCATGCACTGCTTTATGCTCAAATTATGGTAAAATAGTACACACTATCGCCTTTAATATATTAAGTAATAAAAGTGGATGAAAGCTTAACAATGTAAACGTATAATGTGATTAATAAAGTATTTTTTGGAAATTTTACCAGTTAATAAACACAACACAAATAAATATAAAAACTAGCCACCGTTGCGACATATTTTATGCGAAATATTTTAATTAGGCATTAAAAATATCTACTCATAATATTTACCTGATAATTAGTCGTGTTTTCTTTGCTGCTCAGTGTTGCCATATAGTGAATTTCCAGTCCAGATCAAAAGCGATAAATTCAACAATAATTTGCAAACAAATTTTAACACAAACGGAGCCGCGTCAAAAAACTGCAATCTGTTCCTTTCAATAATAATATTTATTGTGAAATTTATACCTAGAAAGTGGGTGCTTTTGAAGGCAATGTTCAGTTTCTTTTATTTTTCGTATAATATTTATAAAAAAGGGCTAAAAGTACTTATACATATATATGTACGTATATAGGTACATCTCAAACAACTGTAGTTTAGTTCAAATTCATTATTTGAGATCGGTTTTTATTTTATTTATAAATATATTCTTGCTATGATTTTTTCAGCGTTAGGCCCCTTAAGGAGAGCGGGCCTCGGGTATTTGTCCTCTCCCCCCTCCCTCTCTCTCTGGAGGCCTGCTTACAATAAACCATAATATACAAATTATATTATTTCGAAGTACCATATTTGCTGTAGCTGAATAATGATAGCATGATCGCGTTTTGAATACTAATCCGTCTCAACGCTTAGATCAGATTTATGCGAAAAAAATCGTTTTACCTCACTTAACCTCGGAACAGGTCGACCCGCTGTTAATCTTATACTCTTGTCCGCCCACGAATTTTAATCCCAGCTCTCTTTTAGTACTGTTTTTGTACTGTTGTTTTGTCACCGCCGTTACAATGCCATTACCGTCCGATAATCGTATGAAAACGGGAATTCGACTATCTAACGAAATCAATAGAAAGTGCGAAAGCTTTCTGCGTTAGTATTCTACATATTCAATATTTTATTATGTATTATATGTACATACATTATTATGCGTATGTTTGTTCCGCCATTTTTACGAGAGCTTTTCCTCTTTTTGTGGCGTTACAAAAGCTTTCTCAGTAGGACTGCCGAACCGCGTGATTTATGCCTTTTAATCATTTGCTTTTTGCGAAGATGTGAATATTTCACTTCGCGAGACATGTGCGATAATTGGTTAGTAATATAAAAAACTGATGCTTTTAACCCTTTGTCTGCCGTGTGGATTATTTATATTGAATATATAATTTGCACTATTTTCTGAACCAGAAAAATACTACCACTTGACACCGATACGTGATTTGTTATATCTGATGTGAGTTTCTCATTACTTCCTATTGTAAAAGTACTAGTAATCGGGAATGCCAACTTGATATAAAAAGTAGAATCAATATGGCGCAACGAGAAATACTGATTGCGTTTAATTATTATATATCCTTGCTTTCCTCGATATTCTTTTATGGTTTTGGAATGCAAGACTTCTCTTATCTCTTGAAGATAAGAGAATCGTTACTTGGAAAGGTCACTGAGACTGTCGAATTACTAAGAAAAGCAGGAAGATCTCTCCTAATTCGGATGGACCAAATAGAGCATTTTATTGATTATCCGAAGTAGTTTTATTGAGTAGACGGGAAAGATGATACAATAATATGTGGTTGTATAATAATCAAGTAAAAAAAAATGTTTTTCAAACTTTAATAAAATATATTATTAGAAAGGATCTTAGCAAAAAAAATAATTCGAAAAATACTTATTTTCTTATAAAGTTTTAAAACATTCAACCTTTAAAACTCCAAAGGTACATGTACATATATGTCATGCTTTAATTGATTTTACCATTGCAGTCCAAAGTAATATATGTTCTATTTTCTATGTCTTGATGAAAACATTTCCAATATTTTATTTTATTAGTTACTCAGAGATACTTATATCAATATATTACGTTAAAAATGTTTGGTAATTCCTAACCGTTTTACCTGGAATTGGCAATTTACTAAAATTCATCATAAAGTCTATTAATCTATCGATAAATTTTGAAAACTATTTTTGTTTCAGTGTTTTGTTCAAACAATCATTTAATTGATTTTGGAAAAAATCTAATTTGGATTGAATTGACTTTTATATCAAAATAAAGTTCATGGACAATTATTTTCCTTGTAATTTTAAATTAAGAGAATTTACCTGTTCAGTTATATCAGCTAAAAATAGAAGATCTCGAAACTAAATAAATTAATAAAGTTCTTTTTTTCCTTTTGTTAAGTCCTAGGGGTGATTGCCCTCGTGGCCAATGAGACTCAATATGGAATCTAGTAAGACTTTTTATTGCAATATTTGCATGTTTGCATTTGAAGCTAACGCAGGTGATGATGCCTTCTTGCGGCGATGGTCGTTCAGGAGTCCCATGTCATCTCTTCGTGTCTGTCGGTGAGGGTGCGTCTGCTGGTCTCTTCGAGTGGCTGCTGGTGACTATCTCACCCTCCGACGAGTCCAGGCTTATATATCCAGTGCTATAAGGCTTGCTGGCCAATCGCATATGTGCAGCGATCTTCCAGCCAATCGCTCCGTAGAATGGAGAAATAAGTCTACGCCTTTAGAAAGCGACGTTAACTCGTCTAATGTCGTATTGCATTTTCGGAAATGTCACGGGTGTAATAATTTATGATATCCGTGACCATTTCGCCACAAAGAAATTCTCTTAATAACAGAGAATATTTACTGTGAACTCGTGCTCTGTGTGGTCCCGCAAATCCTTTACGCTATTATGTTGTTTGTCTTCATTGTTAATAAATGTATTTGGTTACAATCATTACCGCGAGCTTAAGGTTTGAGACAATGACCCTTTTGCACGTGGTCATTTGTGTGTCGTCCATACAAATATTTCAATTTTATCTCGAAGCTGAAAAAATGTTTCAGTGATAAAATAAATCACGGTATTCTGCATCAATTGATTAAAGAAAGTTTTTAAACTGGCGATGATTTACTCTAATTAGATTTAATTCAATAATTTTACTACACAATGACTGTTGGTGTACGATACAATGTAATTGCAACGGTTACTGTTTATTCTTATTTTTAAATATCCTGTTAATACGATCCATTAATTCAATAAAAGCAGCCAATCATATTTTAGGTGCTGTCTATAGTAATACATACAAGTGAGTGATTCCAAATCCAATTCAATTTTTCTAATTGTTTCTGATACTCTTAAAAATACATTTTCACTAGTAGTAGTGTTTTTTTTTTAATTTCTTTAACAAAAATATGCAATTGAGTAGTATCACTGGAGTCTTCACTTTCTTTGATTGCCAGTTATATATGCCTTCTCTTTTAGCTTAAAAACATTTACTCCTAAAAAAATTTCTACTGTTTCATCAGCAATTTCCGAAGAACATTTTTGAACAAATTCGGTAACTGGCTCTAGCTGCAGCAACATTTTAATTTGTAATTTGTTTTTTAATTATTTTGCTCCTTTGGTAAGCCTTCTTGAATTTTTTTACGTAATACTCCTCTGATCTACACTATTCCGATCTTAAATTATAATAAATAGTCTCAAACGCATCTGAAATATGTCAAATCATTAGCATATGATTCATAAAATAAACTTTTATAAACTAACAAATTAATTAAGGTAGATCAACCAGAAGCAAATTATGCTGATAGGAGTATGTATTTGAAAGCACATAAGTCTACATGTATTCAAAACATACCTTACCATAAAACTGTTTAAAACAAACTTATAATCTCAGAGTAGGGATGACATATACGTGGCACGGGTGCCGACCTTTGCATTCCTGAGATTTTTGGCGACCAAAACTTTAGTTACTGGAACTATATTTGCTTTTTCTGATTCAGATGATAAATATTTTTAAGATATCCGCAGTCACTTGACAAATCGTTCTGCTCTTCTGCGCTATCAAACAGCGCAAAATCCATCGAATCGTTAAACCAACTTTGATCTTATCTAACGTCCTTCGACGCCCATGACGTTGATTTAATAGACGCTGATTACAGTATTTGTAACAGATTACGAAGGGCCCTCCTCCCACGCCCGAGCCGACAAAAGGGCATCCGAATTATCTTCGTTGCCAGGCAACCGAACGCTTTGTTTACACGATCCTCTCTTGTAACTAAGCAACAGTTCAATCACACGTCCTTGAGAAGTTTATCCCAAGTTTGTGGCGAATTTCTTTTCTCTCGCGGCTTATTAAGGGCGGATCGGCTCGGTCCCGTCCGCCCACGACGCCCTGGTCCGCCCACGAAGCCCTGCTAGAAAGCCCTGACTCGGCGGAACGAAGCCACATAGTAATATTAATTGTTGTTCGAATCTGATTTGAAAAAATAAATAGCTCAAAATAGTGCAGAGGCGTCGTCGTTTCCGTTTGGGTAATGCAGTAAACGCGTTTTAGACAAAACGATATTTGGACATATCTTTTAAGATTTTTTTATTGAGAAATTTAGATTATCTGCTTTTACTATTTTAAATTCGTCGGTTGAGCATATGCCAAAAACAAGCAATATTAATTAAATACTTTTTATTAAAACAATACTTAATCTAGTGGTATAAAAATTAACAAGTGAGGCGCCCATTTGTCACAAATGTGAAAAAAGTGATGTTCTGAATTGAATAAACATATATGTTATGGTTAACTCGTACTTATTATTATTTATTTAAGAAATTTTATTACGATGTTAAAAAATATATAAAATGCAATTTTATATACATGAGGCCCGGAATCATTGTTTTTCCAGGGCCCGGGCTCGCTCTCGGCAGCCCTGATTGTATGTATTATATTGTAGTTTCTCAAGGTTTTAGAGAAAATCCCACGCGCCACGATGATCGCGAAACTCGACCTGTTTTAATTCGAAGGCTTTGATACAGGTTAAAAGTTGTATTTGAAAGCCTGATTTCCTTTATAATATTTTTCTTTTCAATGTTTGCAACTCAAAACTGACTTTCGCATTTCTTATTATTTTTCTTTTAATATGATTCGAGTGTTCAATTTGTTTCCAATTTAGTCACAACTCTTGATGTTTCAATAAAGCATGCGAAAATCAATATTGATGCCTCTATCTGTACAATAATAAAACGTTAGTTAAATGATTTTCATATTGTGATTTTATTACGCCATTACCATTTTGCTTGGTCACGAATATATTTCACCTAATGTGTCAAAATTTTTTGTATCGAGTTTCTCTCATACCATAAATAAGAAACACGTGATTTCTATATTATTCACTGTACGTTTTGCATCGCAGCGCGTTGTTTTTGTCAATTCACACTAATCTCGAAGTTAAAATAATTATGAATATTTATTAACAAATTGTTGTTTTTAAAAAAAAAAATATTTTCGATGCTTAATTATTTGCGTATGTGAAATGTGTAATTGCCATTTACTGGCTTGGAGTTTTGGGATATAAAAATCAATAATAGATATTTTAATTAAATAATATATTCAAATTTATTTGACCGCGCAGCAAAAAAATATTGAAAAAAAGCTTTTTACTATGTATGTATAATGAACGCTAGTGACTCACCGGTGAATTACTTGTTGATTATTTTTTTTAACAAATTAATATTTAAAAATATATTAATTTATTATTAACATTTTTTTAATTAGAAAGATTATTGTGCCTGTTGCTTACTTTATCAATAAACCAAGTATTTTATATTTTTAATTTCATAAAGAGGTACTGACGCGTGAAGAGAAATAACAGTTGACTAACTAATTATATGCAGGTGTTTAAAGGGTTAAAATTGCAGAAGAAAATCGTAATTTCATTGGGAAAAAATATTCAAAAATAAACAGTGAATAAAATATTTTTTTATTGTTGTTTTTACGTGCAACCCTTAAATAATATTAGTAACTTCAGGATTAATCTTAAAGTTTTCATATGTTTGACGTTTTTCACTATTCGAATATTTATTCGAATATTTTCGTCAAGTTATAAAAAAATCTAAAAATACGGTTAGAATAATAAATACAGACTTTTACATACATATTTTTATGTTTACAATAAAAAAAATATCAAAACTCTATTTAGAAATTTAACATAAGTATGCATTAAGTGTTCCACACTTTAAATAAGTTCGAAGTTTTGATCAACCCTTTGTAGTCCAAAGTTTTTTGTGTTGCGCTAAGTCCAAGCTCTGTGTCGTAAAATATCCATGTCGTGTCCATGACTGCTCAATCTTGGCTGACCATATCGGCTTGAAGATCTGGTTTTGTAATTTATCGGCAAGTTTAATATGTTTGTAAGCTCCACTGGTTGCAAGATCAATGTTTGAACGACGTGCGCCTCAGTAGAGTTCCAATTTTTATGTTTGTTTTGAAAAAAGATTAGATTAAATTTTAGTCTTTATCCATTGTCAAACTTTACCATAGAAAATCGTATCCTTCATTACTAATATAAATATACGTAAACCTGACATTTTAAAAATAAATACCATCCAATAAGTGGTAGACCACAGAACTTACACATGTAACAACTTTAATTTTTCATACAGCATTTTTGTGTGTATTCTTAGATAACAGTTTTAGCAAAATATCCTTAAAAAATATTTGAATTATAATATTACTTGTTTTACATTTGTACGTTCCGTCTCACAAAAATATTAATTTTATGAATAAAAACATGTTTCTTACTTGACCGCTATAACGTTTATATAATACCTGGCAGTATCGAGTCGGGCTGATAACGGTCTTCAGCGTCGGGTGGAATTCTTTTTCTTTTGACAAAATAATATTTTGTAATGTTATTTTTCGATGATATTTATTAATATAAATCGGACGGATTTAAAGGCATTTTTTCTTATATTTTTTTGCGTTATAAAAATGCAATGTGAACACCTGTGTGGCCAAAAAAGAAATTCTTTCATTATCGGTCCATTTATGCATAGAATTTTAGCTAATTTTTTGTAGCATAGCTTTGCATAATTGTATACGTTTGTATTTTTATGAGGATAAGGTACTAAAATGTTTTATAGAAATAGACAGATATGTATGTTGTTTTATGAATATTTATCTCAAATATACAATTTTTAGAACTAGATAAAATCTAAAAACAAAAAAAATGTATTCCCTTTAGAAGAAGGTATAGAAGGAATTTAAAAAATCCATACAATTAAAAGACCCTATATCATTATTTTTTTATATAATGAATATATTACATAAACTAAAATATTCATAGCACATATTTTCTATAAAATTAGATTTAATGTCTTTATATTAAATATGTAAACTTTTAGATAAAAAAAGATGTGTTTATATACACAGCCAATTATATTAAAATTAACTATACCTGTTGTCATAATCATTAAAATTTGTAGAATACACTTACCAATTACGACAATATTTAATAACGTAACTTCGCATTGTAGACTGATCAGGTCGTCTCAAATCTCGAGCTAATTCTTCACTAATCGAAAGGGACGGATATGCTATATAAAATCTGCTTGACATTCTGGCCTCCGTTGAAGACCGTGTCGATTTTTTGTGAGCGCTACTGGTGGCGAGCACTAAGCTTAGTCGCAGTCATGGAAAACCTTGCATGTTTTTTTTTTATTACGAGAAAAATCATTATCCATTTGAACACGTGTTGTGCTCAAATGTTATGTCTCTCGATTCGCATTTCCTTTCCTATTGCCAACTAAAATCCAGTTCAAACAGTGCATTTCAAAGTTAATCAGCCCATTACGACGTGTGCCGATACAGCCCCATCGTTCCGCACGTCCCGCGCGCACTTATTGAATAATTCGTTTCGCATTCGACCCGCGTCCCGGGACATTAATTATAGTTTTACAGCCCAATTTGCCGGGACAAATATTTGCAACGGGCACCGTTCGGACGGCCGTAAAGCGCGCGACCGTACTAAACAGCATCCCTAATTTCTGCTCATCCCCATGTTTTAATGCGCGGCCATATACGTGACCATCAGTGTGTCTGAGACTACACGACATCGTAAAGACATCCTCGGGTCTTGATGACTCCAAATGCCGACCAATCTTTCACTCATTGGCAGGGTCATGAATGACTTTACTATCCACGGGGCGTAATGAAATTCCCACATAGGCGCAGTTTATGGGTCGCCGAATGGCCGATGAACTTTTGAGTCTTTGTTATTTTTTTTTATGTATTATAAGATAAACCAGCCGCTGATCACATACCAGATGGTTTCGATCCGGCTTTGAGAGCTTTGAATGCGAGCTTTATAATAGACCAGCTTACCGGATCCAATGATAAAAAATCGTTATCTTGCTTATCCGAGTGATTGGCTTTTGTTGATAAAATACGCGAGGGCGTCATTTATATGTGATATCCGGGCTGCTTTTAAATGCGCCGCCAAGACAAAGAACGTCAGATGGAAGAGATACAAGTGCGTGGGAGTTTTGATAATCAAAGGTGCTTGTTCGGTCAGTTAGAATAAGTTTACGTTGTTACGATGCTGTAAACGTATTATTAAGGACTATAATATTAAAGGCATATGTCCATATGTAAGGATTATCTTGTGTTGAATTGGATTATAAATCCATATATGAAAGCTTGCGATAGTTGACATCGGAATTACATACGATAAACCTTTGATTATCTTCGCTATTGCAGCAATAAAAATAATGTATATATAACATAATATTAACGCCATATTTAAACAGTACATACATACATCCCAGGGGTTGACATTTGAATTAGGTTTATATCTAAGGATTGCAATTACGAACGATGACGATTTAAAAATTCAAATATTTATTAAAGGTTAACTTTTCCGACAAGATAACCAGAATTGTGCCATGGGAGTTATCTCGTTCCCGCAGTGCAAACACACTTTGCAAACATTCTTGTTCGCTCTCTCTCTCCCTCTCTTAGAGTTTTCTTTTTCCCCAAGTTTAATAATAATCGATCTTGAAGCGAACGGACGGGGAATGGGTTGCGTAACCGTTGTTAACGTTTTCGATACCGTATCTATCGCAGGGAACAAACGGCGGTTAAGTGTTCGAGTTAAGTTAAACCGCTAAACTGCGCCGGGACGACCCTTTCTTGGTACGTCTCTTCGTTCGACCATTACGGGCGACGTTTACAAGTTTGCCGAGACTATCGCCGGTTTATTAAATTTAGAACTTTGTTCGAAGACTTGCGGAATTTCAACTAGGAGAACGTCTCGAGCTTTAGGTGGCGCGTTGGGTTCGCGGCGGACCGAGATTGAGCATCCTATATACAAATGTATAACTAGGACTTCTATGGAAAATAATGCTTTTAGCTGCATATGCAGAATGATTAAATCATTATAAAATGTGTACTAAATAAATTGGTTCAGTAAGGTTTTGAGACCGAAGACGTGTAACTTTAGTTTTACAGTTTTATTTTATATACATACATATATAGAGAAATGTAATGAGTTGAAATGGCAGGTCTTGTAGTTTAGAGAATCTTTGCTTGCGTATCGAGTTGTATTATTGTCGACTGTGATGCTGGACGATTTGCTGATGAGTTGTATGTCCATGCAATGTCCTGACTAAATATTGCAATAATACCGGTATTACCGATATTGACATTATTATTATGTTTTTAATTTATTAGCAATAAAAAAAACGAAAAAATAATCTGAGTTTATTTCATCATGTTCACTAATTAGCAAAACAGCATTCGAATACTCAGGCAATTATTTTTCTATGTATTGAATATTTACAATGCTTAAATTCAGCATTATTAATTAGGTTGTGTAAAGATATGTTTCTTGTAGATTTTTTATTTGATTTTGAATTGTTTAATTACATTACAATTAAATTACAACTATACCAAATTGTCATGTTTATTATCTTTATACTTTGTTAAGTCAACTTATCTGATAGATGTCCAATTATCAAAGTCAAACTGAATGCTTTATTGCTAGTTTGTGCTATAATATATTGTAGAACATTTTCCTTAATGATATTGAATAAATTTGCAGTAACTATTATTGTCTTCATGTATTTTTTTAAATATAATAAACAAGCAGATTAAATTTCAACTTTTGTTGCCGATATTTATGACCATTTGTTTGATTTTTAATGAATATTTCGTGTTTCAAATAATAATAAATGTTTTAACAATCTTCCTTATATTCAGGTACTTCTAAAAATACTTTATTCGTTGATCCCTTATTGTGTTGTCTACGTTTACTAATAAAAATCAATGAAACGACTGTGCACAAAAACCTTTTTGTTCCATTTAATTATTCATCACATCATCATCTTTGTCAAAATATCGTCTATCGTCGACCGTTTCTGGATGTCTCTTAATGCTTGCACTTCACTCTCTGAAAGTTGTCCGAATCGAAGTTCAACTGAAGTCGGCCGAGACCTACGACTTCGAGTAAGCGACCACACTGCCACAAATTTCATATGCCGTCCGTACGGCGGCCGTGAATGACGTCCGGACGGTGGCTTCTATCACGTACAGAGAGTGTTACTACATGATCCATTGCTTAAACCACTACCGTTACCGGTACTAGGGCCCTACGAGTCCAAGCCAATGGGCGGCATCCAGATTTTTAGGGCTAGATGAGCGGGAACCACCCCCCCGTAGTACTACGTTATTTGTTAGAGTCTCAGTAGTGTTTCTCTCGAGTGTTTTGGGAAACGCTCTCCTGATCACCTGCAAATATGTTGCTTAGCTTTTGCATTAGCCTTGCATGCCCCTGCATTTCTATGCTTCATCCTTGACATCTCTTGCTTGATGCCTCAGTTCCAGTTTCGACTCCCGGGCCCTTGTTAGCCTGCTGGTTTGAAATGCAGTGCTTTGCTCGTCATTGGTAGTCCAAAGGACGCTACCTCGGTTGGGCGTTCACAGAATTTGCTTCCTCTTAAGAGCCTGGGGTTTTTCAGGCTCAAAAGAGGTCCCTCACTCTCCCACACTGTTATCGGTGAACTCCAGCGTGTCTATCACGTACAGCTGGCATATTTGAGCGCGATCGAAAAATGTGCCAAATAATCGCAATTTTAAAATTGTCATTTTATTAGGTTTGTTTTTATTTACGCAAAATCTTTGTAAGCTTTTGCAAAATGCCATAAAGCATAAAAATAATACTTCAGAATACGAACACCACATCTGTGATTATCCTAGAATTTGTCGCCATCGATTCTAAATAAGAATTCGTTATGGTGTGACATTTATATAAACCGATCTAGGAAAATACATAGGGATATTCGAAACGATTTTTTTTAACAAAATCAAGTACCACTGATTATTAATTTTATATGAAAAAAATATAATAATGATAACTGTTAGAAGAATATACTATCAAAAATATAATTAATCCCTTTTGGTGCCCTAAAATATTCAAAGATGTCAGTAAGAGTCTGTTGAAGTCCCCGATAAGCATGTGGTATTATAAATTGACCACGTGACCACGATGCAGCGTTCGTCATGCGTGTTGACCATAGGACGCCTACGCGCATACTGAAATTGAACCGAGTTACTCGTTCTATCTCAGTTTGCGAAACACCATATCATTATCTCTCTCACTCTCGTCACTTAACACGCGAGAGAGCGAAAGGGGAAGTATCTCACCGCTCGCGCTCGAAAGAGCAGCTCCGACTTCGGTCCTTTTGCCGACAATGTTCGGAAGGGCTCAAAGCTGGCCAAGTCCACTGAATTATCCCCACTTGACCTCCCGTTCTCAGTAACCTCGGACAACTTCCGAGAGATTTTAGAGCGGACAGATCCGAACTCGACCGAAGTAACCCACTATATTCTCCGTCCTTTGCCAACCTTGGCCTACTTCCAGAGAGTGTAGTACAGGCATAAATGTTTATACCAAGGTCCAGAACACCACTAGCTAATTTATTTTATTGAAATATATTCCTATATTACTTATCATTTCTTGTCAGCTACCTTATGAAAAAAGATTGCGTACAAATTTGTAAATCTGTTTGATAAAAATTTATTATTGTGATATTTATATGATTTATTTATATATTTTAATTATTGAAAATTTAATATTTATTATAGAATATCTCAACAATATTTACCTTCGAAAGATTTATATTTCGTATATTTATTTATTTCTTCTTGTGTTAAACCCTAATTAAATTTAAATTATAAATAAAAAAAATAGTTTAGATTATCACGGTATAATATTTGTAAAAAAAATATTTGCCGTTATCTTTTCCCACTAAGTAATTTAGGAAAAACACAAACAAAATTCAAAGAAAATTTTTGTATTAGAAATCAAATCAAATACCTAATTTTAAAAAATGTTTGGTAAAATATATGCTAACATATCCAAATTCGTATTTAAAAAAATTGTAGTTACTGCTTTAAATTTGTCTAAGAGTCGTCTCGGTCGATTCGACGTAGCTCCGCTTGGTACGAGTTCGGCTGAATTTTGCTTGTGTGATTTAACTTGTATTGTGATTTAAAAAAATAAGGTAGCTAATCACTTTCGCATCTTGAATAAAGTATTTTAAAAAGGTTCGTATTTTTAAATAATACTATAATACTAATTATTAATTAAAAATCTCTGTTCTATGCTCTATGAACATTAAATTAAATTATTTATGTTTGTCCACTATCTATTGATACAATGAAGTTATAAATTTTAAAATCTCCATTTACAACCACACCTCTGCACACATTACTGGCTCGATCATAAAAACCTTAACGAGCGAAGGCGTAGTAATTAAAAGTGGAATTAAATTCCAACGCCCTATCGGAAACGCGGGGGGAGGAGAGCCCTTTTCACGTGGCGTTACCGCCATAGTTATACAGGCACGAGTCATGGCCTCGTTGACATATTAATAAAATAAAAAATAATTTAATTTTCACTCGTTTGCGTGTAATAAATCACCTAGTGATTTGGCGCCTTGTATTACAAGCGGTTTTGTTGTTATGTGACGGATGTATCATAAATTATGTTGTGAGATAATCATCTTTGGAAATGTATAACAAATATTTGAGCGTATAATATAAATTGTTTCACAAGTGGGGGATTTTTTAATGTATGGTTTATGTTGAAAAGATAATTCTTTAATGCATTGTATTTTTAGAAAACAAATTCAATTTATTGATTTATCGGATAATTTTGTTATTTTGTGTTTTATTGTACATTATGCATTAGAAGTTTTAAATTGTCCGTCAATTTTCCAGTTGCTTTGTAGACGTTTTATCTCTTTTCTCAGTGTCCGAAAATATTCATCAGCTATTTAGTTCATCTGTTGATTAACGCTCTGCTAGTGTTGTAACTGTTATTTAAAGGTTAAATTTACTTAATGCTACATGACATATTTTTCTCAGGCATAATCTTTGATTGATGAAAGAGCTGTTTTAGTGTGTTTTTAAATAATTTTATTATTTCTGCCTTTATTAAACAAATAAAATTGTGCTATATAAACCGCTTGCTCGGTATGGAGTAACTCCAGTAATTCAATTTTTTAGACAAAGTCAAATACATAATATATAACACACATTTCATGGTAGATTTCTAATACCTAAATAAAAGGACATTGCCTTAATCGTACCAAAAAATACTATAAAAATATTACGCTAGACAAATCTCAAAAATTGGTGACTACGACAAGATCAAACTTAAATAAAATAAAAAAAATAGTAAATTATTTCTGGTGAGAAATATATTAAGTATAAATACAAAAAACTAACGGTTGGATATTCAACAAATATTGAAGATGAATGTTTTAGTATTTATACACATATTTAATACTTGTGTATTGTATATATGATATTAATACTTCCAAATTTACTAAAATATTTGCTTAATGATTTCATGCAGCGAATAATATGTTTTATCAAATCTAACTTTTGCCACAACAAAATTCAATTACTTTGTATTATTTCATAAAGCGCCCATATAACCTATACGACTTATTTATGTCGTTTGTATGTGACGAGTATAAAAACGAGCTTTCGCGTTTTTACTCATCGCTCACGTAACACGATGCACATTTTATTACACATCCGATGCGATTTATGCAGCTAATAAATGCTCACATTCTATGTGCTTGAAAGTCATGTTTTACAATATATCGTTTTAACAGATCAAAGACGATCCAAGAACACAAATCTGTTTCTCGTCGTCGTTGTTAACGTGCCAAACCAAAGAGGCGTTTCGATGTTCGATATTGTCCACAACAACGGTGTCAAATAACCCTTTTCGCCCTAAATTATAAAAAAACGTTTTAATTACACGCAGCCGGAGAAATCTGTTTGTCCTGCGCGCAGGATATTATGTGACGTTAATTAAAAACATCATCGGGCGCCCTCTGTGTAAATGAACTTAGCCGCCGTCCTGTGTAAGGGAAAAAGGGTTTTTGCTTATGCATTTTTACACGACTTTGTCTCTCGGTTAAAAAATTAAAAGCACCGCCCCGAAATGAAAAAATTAAACTCTTTGAAATATTAATATTAATTATTTTATTTGTGTACATAGGTCAAATAGTTTTTTTTAAGTGCGATGGAAAATCACAATGAAACTTTTGTCGTACGTTTATTTAGAAATTCATTGTTTGTTTGTTTTTTATGTTGCCACCAAAACTTTCTCGAATTGCTCTCGAGTCAATAGACTTTATCTCGAAAAGTTTTTACGCGATCCTCGCTTAACTTTGACAAAACAAGGAATGAATAAAATCATTACTTTGTGCTTATTTATTGTGATGTATTATATTGTATATGTACGTTTTATTTGCGTCAGAACAATCGGATGCTGTAGTGCTGTTGAACTTTCCGGAAAATTACCCTCGAGAGTGTCATATACTAGGATCAAAACACAATACTAGTTTTTGATAATCTAAGTAAAGCCTTCATGGACAGCTTTCCTGCGTTTGTAATTGTGTAGATGAAAACTACTGTCGGTTCATAATGACTACAATGTTTAGTTATAAGTAATAGTTGAGCTCAAGAGCTATACTTTATTTATGTTACCATTATTATAATTATTTAAATTATTATCTTTTGAAGTTTGTTTAAATATAATATAAAACATACTTTAAAAATAAGACTTTGAAGCTAAAATGTGCGTTTCTTCAATTTAATTGTCATGTTGAAGGAAAAACGATGTTGGAATTAAATCTGAGAAGCAATAGCATTTTGAAAATAACCATATTCTTGGATTTAAATGTAGAACCGTTCCTTCAATCACTTATATTCTTAATGCCTTAACAAGCCACCGCAATTAAAGGAACTGAATAACTAATATATTTTTCTAAAATTGCTACGATTTGGTGGTAGATAATCATTATTTTTGCTGTCTTGCTTTTAAGAACGCCTTTTGCATAATTGTCGAAGTAGAGATTTGGCAATGATCTAATGAGTTTTTTACAATCCTGTAAAAACTTTGTGCACTTGCTATTCCAATAGCATTAATTGATATTTGTGAAGACGGAACCTTCAGTACATTTGGGATGCATTCACCAAATTTTTTAGAATTTCCGATCGTCATGTACGTCAGCATAACAAAAATTCACTTATACGGCATGTTAAATATTTTTAAATCGGCTTATCTGATAGATGTAGATTTATTTAAAGTCAAACTCAATGCTTTATTGCTAACTTTATTCTCACTGAACGTTAACACATGCTTGCTAATTTTACGAAAAAAATATTAAAGAGTAGGAACATTTTCTTTGAAGATAATGCAATTATTGTCAACTTCATATTTAGAGAGGGGGGGGGGGAATATATTTAATAAACAATCAAGCCAAATTTCGATTTAAGTTGCTGACATTTATGATTAATTATCCGTCTGACTATTTATAACTATTTCGTGTTTCAAACAATAATAAACGTTTTAACAATCTTCCTTACATTCAGGTACTTCTAAAAATACTTTATACGCTGATCCTTTATTGTGTTATTTACGAGTACCAATAAAAATCAATTACACGACTGTGTTCAAAAATATTTTTGCCCCATTTATTTATTCACATTTATTTATTCATTACATTGTCGAAAAAAATATTTTTAAAATGCTGGTGGCAAATCTTTTTTTTTGGTTGAAACAATCTAGAATAACATCATCTTTGACAAAATATTGTTTTTCATCAACCGCTTCTGGATGCCTCTTAAGTTTTTATACCAGGGATCAGAGCACCACTGAAAAATTTATTTCTTAAAATATATTTCTGTATTACTTGTCATTTTTGTGGAGTGGATACAAAATTTTAAATGTTTTTTTTTCAAAATGAGACATAAGTAAGCTGTACTGCAATAAGTATCATTTTATTCTCCGCTTCTGCTTTAATCCTTTCACCGCGGATGACCCTCTTATGTGTCATCAAGAAAATCGCCAGTACTCATTGGGCATAAAGGTACCATAAACTTTTGAGCTTAATAATATGGTTATTTAGTATAATTTAAGGCTGTAAATTACTTGAATTTATTGAACCATAATATTCTTAAAAATATGGCATATATTAACAAATTTCTAAATGTTGCGCAAAAATATCAGTCGCGGTGAAAGGGTTAAAGCAATATGCACAAAGTCGTTTTCATAGTTCTAAGCCATGGAGATATTATTTTCATTAAATTAAATGTACGGATTTATATAAAATATTTTTTTTTTCGGTAATACCGGTATATAATTTTATAATATCGGTATTATCGAACGTCGATTTTTACCCTAATGCCGCTTTTACTGGTATAGCTGCAACACTATGTGACATAGATAACGTCTAAGAATCAAACAATAAAACCATTGATTGCCAGATCTAACATAATCGACAAGTTGAAATATTAATTGATGTTATTAAATATTTATTTTAAAGCGCTATATTATTCATTCACCAACTGCAAGGCAAGCGGTTAAAAACATGTGAGTCAAAATATTAAGCTATATAACGATCGGCCGGTGAGCAAAGTTATTTCCCGCCGGCCGATAAACCATGAATTATGATTACGCTCAGCTGAGGTCCTTTTTACGACAGAAACTATTGATAAATGTATACTAATATCGATAAATATATATAGTATGATCACTACTATTGAATTAGAAAATAAAACCACTGTAATTTAAAAGCTTAGCTATCCTTTATCCTGTGCCAAATTCACTTTCAGCAAGTCACCCGCTTAATTGATTTTCACACGCGCAACCCCTATCCATCGTACGCGTATCGAATACCACTAACTATTGTCCTTCCGCAGTTTAGACAGTAACCGAACCTTCGTCGGCACGCGCCCTAGCGCGACCCCCGCAATTAGTCGATCGTTTAATTAAACGGACAAGTTGCGTACTACCCGGGCGGTTCTCATACGGTATTCCACGCTCATTATGGCGTTGCGAACTGTGCGCAGGTAACCCTTCGTCAATATTTAACGAGATTCGCCCATTACGGGCGTCGGTGATGTATTGCGGCCGCAAGGCTTCCAGGTGACTCCTGGTGCGTTACAGTCCTGGCTCGCCATTAATTGCATATTAAAGTGGGACATTAATGCGTTATCTGGGCGTGTTTTTAACCCCTTAACCGCCCCCGCCGAACCGCAATCTGGCCGGGTTATCATTATTTATTGCCGCGGGAGCGGGTGCATTGCGCCGCTAATCGAATACGTACTACGAGAACCCAGAGGATGACGGTCTAGGGGAGAATCGTGTGTGATAACGATAAGAGTGTGTATGTGATCGTATGAGATAAATCTTTGATGAGAGTGTTTACGGTGAAATTGTTTTATTTGCTATGCTTTTACAATCTGTATATTTATAGTACTACCTATGATTTGCATCTAAAAAATAATGAGGCTTTTCTGATAAATAATAATAATAATAATTTGAACGCTCTATGTTAAAATTGTTAATCATTAAATCGTATCGCTCTGTATGAATAAATAAAACAAAAATATTTAATAATATTTAAAATATTTTCTCGATTGATTTTCGAGCCCCACGTATTAAATTCTTTTGTTTTAGATTTGCGGCTCTGACTGTCGACCAATGAAAAATCAGTATTTAAATATAAAACAAGATGGACGGCAGCGTTGTTACAGTTGTTTATAAAAAAATTTTCGTTAATTTTTCATGTGCGTTGTTCGATTTGACTGAATATAAATATTTGGATTACAAATTAACTAGGTACGTTTTAACTATGAATATATACATGTAAGGATTAGAAGTATACACTAATAACTATATAAACAATCATAAAACAACCTTCGTAATGAATTCTTCAAATTTTTAGTTCCGTCGATGGGGTTCGAGACCGAAGAGCGAGTTTTTTTTGCAATACCTCAAAACTATCGTTGAAAATACAAGTTGTTTCTCTTTGATAACCCAAACTGTTACATACATAATTGACAGGTAACAAATTTCAAAATATTTTTTTACTAGTTTTGTTATTAAAAAAATATAGTAATTGTCGTGTTTTCAATGAACAATGGTAGATTGATTTTTTTACACCTTGCGGGAGTAGTGTATTTGTCTTATATGCAGGGCCGCCGAGAGCGAACCCGGGCCCTGGGAAAACAATGATTCCAGGCCTCTTGACAAAAGTGTCATTTTATATATTTTTTATAATAGGTACTAGTTAACCCTTTCTATGCTACAAATAAATATAAAAATTAGCTACCGTTGCGACATATTTTCTGAAATCATATTTAATGCGAAATATTATAATTAGGCATTAAAAATATCTACTCATAATATTTAGCTGGTAATTAGTCATGGTTTTTTTGCTGCTCAGTGTTGTCATATAGTATACTTCCACTCCATGTCAAAAGCAATAAAATTGTGCCATTGCCGTGAAAACGTTGGATTATCAAGCGCTTATTTTAAGACTTTTTATAACAATTTAATCGAATCAAATAAAGCACATCTAAACCGAATTTTGATCAATAGGAGACCACAAAAAAGAATTATCCCTTCTCAGAAGTCAAAAATCCATGTCAAAAGCAATAAAATCTTGTCGGCGTCGTCGCAGTGGGAACGCTCGTTACCGAGCGTTCCCACTGCGACGGCGCCGACACGATTTTATTTCTTTTGACTTGAATTTTTGCCTTCTGCGAAGGGATAATTGTTTTTTGCGCTCTCCTATTGACCAAAATTCGGTTTGAATATACTTTAATCTTCCCTCGTATATTGGAAGTCGATAGTAATATCGGTAAGGATAGCTATCATATTTTTAAAACATGATGTAATATAGAAATGCAGACAAACTATGGAGCAATATGTGAGATGCGATGTCTATCTGTACTTATTCTTCCGCTTATTTTCCCCTGAGAGATTAGTTGGCTTAATTTGTATTTTGGACTTGATATAATAAAAATTCTGAAACTAACTTTCATTATGTTAGGTTCGGGTTTGAACAGCAAATGGGCGTTTCGCAACTGTCAAATTGAACTTCATAAACATTTAAGAGCAGCATATTAGCGCCTCAGTTAAATTCTATTTTCGCTAGTTGAAATGTGTATCTAATGGTGAAAATGTATTTGGTCTTGATTAGTGAAATTATAACCAAAAAATACACATTCACTGTAACATTTATACATCGGATGTAAATAAATAATGATTAGTATGTAAATATATATGTATATTACTACATATAGAAAAGTTGAAATCATATAATTTTACTAGCAATTGCCAGTTAATTTATATTTTCACTGTTAAATATATATATATATATATATATATATATATATATATATATATATATATATATATATATATATATATATATATCTACTGGTGAAAATGTATTCCGATATGATTTTACTGAAATGACATTTTATAAAGTATTTTCGGCATTGATTCGAGACTGTTATCTCTTGATTTTCTTTTAGGAATAACCACATGAAACTAAATGTATTATTTATTTATTTTGCTGCATTAAATCCAGTTGTCAAATTACTTATAATACAATCTATAAAAACATTGAATTTATATAATTCAGCTGGTGGCTGTTGTTCATTTTTCGTTATTTCTTTACTTCTTTCTTATGTATTCGATCTGAATTAACTGCTACTAATTTTTTGATTATTTCTTCTCATGTCTAATATTTTTTAATTGTTCAAAAAGCAATGAAATCAACAATAATTTTCAATCAAATTCTTCTATCTCATTTCTATAAAAATTTATTTAACAAAAAGTAAACTAAAATAATAAACTTAATTTACTAAAATTAGTATTTTTTAATTTTTTTGTGTTTCTCTTCAGGAAATATGACTAAAAAAAAACAAAACGTCCACTAATCGGTCGTTACAAAACTTCCTGAAAAGGAAAATACTTTCGCTGGGTAACGAAGTAGGTTGAATACTTTTCTGTGCATCAAATAGAAGATACAAATATTTTGACATTTTATTTGTAGACTCGTATATGGAAAAATTCGACCTTCAGTGTTTTAGAATTGGAAGTTTTTTTTTGAGGTTCCTCAAAAAACTTATTAATATTAATATTTTAATGGCACTGTAAATCGTTCGTTCTCTTGCCCGTCGATTCAAATATTTTGAATTCTTTCTCCATTAATCAGTAAGATGTTAGTTTTCTATTACTACTCTCTGTAATGCTGAAAGAAATTTATTTCTCTAATTGTTGCGCCAATGATAAATTTTAAATTTCTTCAGTGGATTCTAATGATTTAATGGAGTCGCGATTGTCCGTAGAATTCGTCGAGCCATTAAACAATCTGCGAATAATTTCTTTCCCCATTTTACATATATCTGCTTTTGGGGAATGACTTAAGAAATCATTATTTTTTTTACTTGTAAAAGATTCTGAATTTTGCAAATATTTAATTAATGACATCAATGTCTGGTTTCTTCGATTGTATAATTTCTCTATAATTGTCCGTTGAAATTTCGAGCTTAGTTCAGAATTGATATTTTTTAATTGTGTTAACAAAAAATTTAAGGACTTTCGGCTATCAATAGTAATCTTAAGACAATTATCAATAACAGCGGTTGCTACTTTACAAAAACAATATAAAAAAACCTCTTTGGATCATCGAAAAATAAGAATAGCCTTAAATCGTGTTGCATTCTGCTGATTCCCGTGCGTAATTTCTTCTTATCGGAGCGGATTTTTAGATCACCAAAGCAAAGATAAAACCGCCGGCCGGTTAGAGTAATATAAAATTGCAAAAAATTGGTCATTCAAATACTGAATATTTTCAAACATCTGGCACGAACACCTACAGTAAGGTTTCTTATTTGAATGTCTTCCTTTTTAAAATTTAATTTTATATTTTATAAAAATGCTTTATAAAATTTCTCGAGAAATGCGAAATCTCGATTAGACATTTTTCTCGAGAAAAAACAGTAGTTACAATAGAACGGTCGGGAATTATATTTATTCAAATTCAATTAAGAAAATAAGTAAATTCTTGTATATGTACTAAAAATAATATACATTATCGCCTATAATCAGGTGTTCAATGATTCGGTATAAGTAGAAACAATACACGAAAGTTTATGTATTATACTAATTAATTCTTTATAATTTTTGATCAGTATTCACAATATCTTAATAGCGCTCATTCCTAATTGCGAATTTTTGTTTAAGATATGTAGTTATATGTGTATTTGCATTATTTTAGGTACAAGTGTATCTGAATATAATAATGATAATATATATTTATTTATTATTATTAAAAATATAGGTAACTTTGCATACTTTTTGCTCAAGGTAATCAGTATTATTCAGCTTCAAAGTGTGTAATTGTCAATATCAATCACCGATAACGTTACTGGGTCGCGATTAACGATCAGAGCGTTAAATTAATAAGTTTACCATAAGACAGATATGACCCTAATGCAATATCTTAATAACTGGTTTTGTTGCCATTGTAGCGGCGATTTATAAGCTTGCTTTTTTGCCCGTATGAAATTGCTCCATAATATACCTCATATATTACATTATAATTGCTCTTTGGGCACTGAAATAACAAATTAGATCTGAACGATCTCGCTTAAAAACGTCAGAAAAATTGCTAAGTGAATTCGGGATTGTTAAAGAGGGACGATCCTGTCGCAATTTGATGGATCGTCCTCCTCCCACGAGAACTTTTGTTAGGATGCCAAATTTGCGCTGCTTAATGTGGCGAATTGTGACCATAAAAATACCATCCGTCTTAATAGAAAAATATTTTATTTCCATTATCCTTTGATCAATGGCGTAACCACTGACGTTTCATGTTTATATTCATGTATAGCTTATTTTAATAGCTACTTATTTATTTGAAAAAAATGCCATGTACAAAGAACTGTGGTGATTTTTTGTTGTTGTGTTTATATTTTTTTTAAATGAAACACTTTGCCATTAATTTTTAACCTTGTGGGGTTTTTGATGATATTGTTCTACAATAGAAACATTTTCAGATTTGCGGGCTATGTTTATTTTATGGTTTAAAAAGTAACCGCATAAATAAATAGATGAGAGTAAAATATTTAACTTTAACAATATTATTTTTTTAAATGCATTAAAAATTTTAGTTTTAATAGGAAAATTGAAAAATTTGTTACCCGGAAAGAAATATCATATAAATATTGTAAAGGGATTAAATGGGTGTTTTAACATATTTTTTTAATAAAAAAAATCGTTTCTGTATTATAATATCTTTACACATTCTTATGTACAAATAAATACCTAAATTTTGCAGCGTTTGATAAATTTATCTACACAGAAAAACTTTTATGATTTTTCTTTGTGAATATTTTTAGTTTAAAGGGTAATGCTTGCACTACACTCTCTGGAAGTTGTTCGAACCAAGGTTCAACTGAAGTCGGCCGAGGACTCCGACTTCCGAGTAGCGGCCACACTGCCATAAATTTCATATGCCGTCCGGACGGCGGCCGTGAATGACGTCCGCACGGCGGCTGCTGTCACGTACAGAAATGTGCCAAATATTCGCAATTTTTAAATTGTCATATTATTAAAATTACTCTACAGATAATTATAAAAGTTTGTGTGGGCACTCACCAATACAATATAAGTGAAAACTTTTCGGTCGTAAATATTCAATTTACGCAAAATCTTTGTCAGCTTTTGCAAAATGCCATAAGGCATAAAAATGATACTTCAGAATACGAACACCACATCTGTGACTATCCTTGAATTTGTCGACATCGATTCTAAATAAGAATTCGTTATGGTGTGACATTTATATAAACCGATCTAGGAAAATACATATGGATTTTTGAAACGATTTCTTTAATAAAATCGAGTACCACTAATTATTTTTTAATTACTTAATTTTTATATGAAAAAAATATAATAACGATATCTGTTAAAAGATTATATTATCAAAAATATAATTAATCCTTTTTGGTGCCCTAAAATATTCAAAGATGTCAGTAAGAGTCTGTTGAAGTCCCCGATAAGCATGTGGTACTATATATTGACCACATGACCACGATGCAGCGCTTGTCATGCGTGTTGACCATAGGACGCCTACGAGCATACTGACATTGAACCGAGTAACTCGTTCTATCTCAGTTTGCGAAACACCATATCATTATCTCTATCACTCTCGTCACTTAATACGCGAGAGAGCGAAAGGGGAAGTAACTCACCGCTCGCGCTCGAAAGAGCAGCTCCGATTTCGGTACCTTAGACTTCGGTCCTTTTGCCGACAATGTTCGGAAGCGCTCGAAGCTGGCCAAGTCGACTGAATTACCCCCACTTTACCTCCTGTTACCATAACCGATTTTCTCGGTGTGCTTATTGAGATTTCAAGTTTAATAGTAAGCCATTTCTTAGTGTATTGTACATACCAAAAGTTAATACATAGTTGACGAAATTGCACCGCAGCAATGAAATCATTATGAGTCTGGGCTTAGAAGACCGCTCCGTCGCGTCGACGACGGTGCACATTCGCTTTCGCCGCCGAATTCGAAATCGCCCCGGTTTAACTGTCCATCGAACGGGTTATAAAGTTAAATGAGCACTTCCGAAGGGTTTTCCGGGCTTAAGCGCGGCCGTAAAAGCGGGTTTAAAGTTCAGGGCGTCACTCGCTACCATTATTATATGTATACCTGCGGCATAAACGCGTGTTAATGCATTAGACGCGATTAAAATTCCGCGCAAGGCTGCGCTGAAAAGATGGGCCGATAACGTCGACAGATCACGGACACAAAGTCTAGGGTCATGGGATTATATGAAATTAAAGAGATTAGCATCGCGCGTCGACGCCGAAATCGACACTTAGCGATGAAAGAGATGAACAATAATGGTTGATCAATAAAATGAGGGCTGATGGGTATCTCGAGGCTAGAGAGATGAAACCCGAGTCTACCGGTAATGCGTCTGGTATCAAAAAGCTGCTATGTTCGAGTCTTGTTTTTGTTTTAAACGGTGCAGACTAAATGTCTGGGCTTGGAATAAGAATACAATTTCCAGAATAATAGCTATAGGTTTTAGTAAATATGCCTATTTCAAATTCTTACTAAACCTCAAACATTAGCATGCTAAAATATGCCTTGCAGTATTTTTTTAAATAAATCGGCATCGTCGCAGTGGGAACGCTCGGCGCCGACACCGACACGATTTTATTGCTTTTGACGTGAATTTTTGACTTCTGAGTAGTGATAACCTTTTTTTGTGCTCTCCTATTGGTCAAAATTCGGTTTAGATGTGCTTCAATCGATTCTCACTTATTGTTAGTCGTAATATTATTATTAAAAGTCTTAAGCAAAAAATGCAAGTCGTTTAATGAAATACTCTGAATCTTAATGTAATAGAATTTTTTTTAAAATCCTAGAAAAGGCTGAAATGACAGCTTTGGGTCACCTTTTTCGCTTTTTGGATGAATCTTATATGTATGAGTGTATCATTGTAATTTAAATAAATCAGAATTACAATATAACAATTTTCCTAAATTTAACTCTTTGTTGAGGATAATTACGGACTCTCCCTCGTTGCTTTTGCGTCTTGAATAGCGGACATAATTTTGATTTACGTCAGATTAGCATTAAGTAATTGAGTTTTATTCATGGTTAAATATAAACATCAAAGTGAATTATATTTAGTTTTAATTAACTACTTACAATCGGTCAACCGTGTCTAATAAATCACCCAAGTGAGCTTTTACGTCAATTTGATTAAGATTATAATATAAAATAAGACCCCATTTATAAAGTTCAAAGCTATTTGTACAAAAAGATTTTAAATCTAACATTAAAATAATTATTATTATCGTATACATTTCTTCATTAGAGGAAAATGCTCAAATTTTTTTCAAATAATAATACAAGGTTAGTGAAAATATGTTAGAAGGCATTTTTTACTAGATTGACAATACTTATTTCCGTTACTTCTGAGTGAAAGAAACAACTGATAATTCATTGCTTATTTGTTAAGGTATGAATTTTCAAAATAGTAAAGCTGGATTAAGAGACGTTCATGATAAAGAATATTCATCCATTGTCACTTATGAGCTCTGAGTCTAGATGTTGATTACACAGGTACCAAAAAGTTTCGATAAATAATGATATAGTAATAATGTAAGTAAATTTTTTTATTAGGTCACTAAAATTTATTTTTGCAAGGGTCCATCAGACGTGTAAAAGTACTTATGGTATGTTGTACCAATGCTTGGCATACGATATTGCTGTTTAGATATATACTAGATCCATGATGTGGCTTTGCGTCATAAATTTTTATGTTATCTTGCTCGAGTTAACTCTTAGCGACTTGAGATGATGGCCTGGCTGAGCCAAAAATGTCAATCGAAGTGGAAAATCTGCTTTTCTGCGGATTTTAAAGATGTCGGTCTTAAGTTTTCGGCTCATAATAAGTCATTTGATTTTAACTCTACTTCGATTCGATTTTTTTATTATTTATTTATTTACAATCTGTCTATATATTAACAATAGTTATTTTTTTATTGACATGTAAAGATATCATATTTAAAGACAATTATTGGGGTCATAATTATAACTTTAGAAATAGTATATATTGATATATCCATGAAAATGTCTTGCAATTTAAAATGTTGTTAGCATCATTAAATTTTTTACGGTCATAAATAATTTTCTATCGTGTTCAGATTAGAGCTCTCTCGATCGAGATCTACGTTCTATTTTAACATAGATTTTTATCCGATTGCCTGCTCTCGCATTATCGGAGCTTTCATCTTTTTGGGTCACGCCCGTTATGATACGTCTCAAATTGCGCGAGATGAAAGCTCAACACATCCGCGATACACGCTTTGCGACGGATGCTGGAAGAGATACACATAGATCTCTTTTTCGGTTTCGAAATATCGCTAAAGCCGTGCCAAATCTGATATAATCTGCCCTTGGCGGGCGGGCGGTTTACCTGTGCGCGACGCGACACACGGGGTGGCTGCTCATAAATTTTAAAGGGCGACTGATAGGGCGGCAAAAAGGGGTTCTCGAATTGCTGTTTAAAATTTAAAATAAATCACCCGCGGCCAACTTCCTCCGGCTTCTTGATATCAGAGACGTTTCTCCCTTTGACGGAGTTGAATGTCCTACGACTATGAAATCCAAACTCTCAAAAGACACAGCTATATGTAGGCTAATTATGCTAAAGGGCCGATAAAGGGAGTCTGCCATCATATTCAGTTTGTCGCACACTGCTCAAAGCTAGACAAAAGCTCTTTCATTTGGAATTCGTATATTATATATTCAATGGCGTTAAACTTCTATGAACTATTTCAGTTTGCAAGCAGCTCGATGAGTATCGCGACTCGTGATTTTTAAATCACTTTGTATACATAAATAACATCGGCAAGTGCATTAATTCCTACGCGATTAAACACTCAACGGAATGCTTTTAAAAATATTTGCACACTTCATTAAGAATACCTTGTATTGAGTCATTTTATAACATTGAAGATCAAGTTTCACAGCCATTTGTCAAAATATCTGGTAGCAGTCAAGTACTTTGGAATGCTTTCATGTTATATTTCATTACATTTTTTTATAAATATATAAAGATTTGACATGTTTTAAACTTTAGGTTATTAACAACAAAAAATATTAAATATAAATAATAACACATACTTTAGTGTATTCATTGGTAAATTTTTGTGGTGTCTCGTTCTATTCCATTACACTAAATTCTATATGTATTTTTAATTCTCAGTAATATTGTATAGACAGGTTAATGTATAACTTTTGCTTTAACCCTTTTGTTGCGACATTTGTTTGGCACAAGTAGGCATCCTAATTTCTCGATGATTTTCATTACTCGAGAAGTGAAAATTCTCGAGAAATTTTGATGATTAAAAAAATTATGATATACAGTAAGTATTGAAAATATCTTCATATATTTATTTTTATATGTTAAATATATTTACTGCTATCGCTTTCTCGCTAATTTTTCAATATAAAACAACTAGAAAATGGCAAAACATTTATATATGTATGAATTAATATAAGATACATTATTACATATTCTTCTTAAAATGACTCTTTAAAAATTACATATAAACTAGAATTCAAGATCCTCGTTCTTTTTATGTTAAAAAATTTACGGCCGTAGAAAAATTTTCGAAGAAAAAAATATTGTTCCACTTTAATGTTGAATAATAAACCAAATATATTTTTAATTATATTGGAAACTATTATATCTCCTTAGTTCTGTTAAAAAATACATACGTTATAACGAGGCCATTGTGTGATACGCTTCGCGTTAAAAGGGTTAATTAAAAATCGCAAGCCTGCTGCCCAAGGTGTCTTTATTCTTTATCATCATTTGTGAAACAGCTTCTTCACAGCGCTTATTGATACTCGGGCGATATTGCTAGAAAAAATGTTTTACTTGTTTTTTTTTTGTGCAAACGTTTATGCTATATTCTAATGTTTTATGGCCTGAAAATGTATTTATACTAATTCATATACTGTCATGACCAGACGGTACTGAAATATTACAGTTGATATTAAACTGGCGGCGAAATAACTATTGAGTGGTCATGGCACAATCGTCGTTTTTGTAATACGCCTTAATGGCGAACACGCATCGTGTTATGCATTTATAACATAGCTTACAAGCTTGGCTTGGGGCACCCCAATGTGTTATATACTAAAAAATAGTGAAAATATAAATAAAAAACTGATCAAGGTTGTTTAAAGTACTTATTTTAAGGATATTTTTAATATTTAGTAGTTATACCCTTAGTTTAATTACAGCTGCAACTCTTTTTGGCACACTGTCAACTAATGGCTTGCAGGTGGACGAAGACAATTTTCCCTATTCCATCTGCATTTTTTTTCGCAGCTCAATTTTGGATTTGTAATTGGGTTAGGAAACTTTTCGTTTAGGTGTAGGACATTTTAATTGCGTCAAACCAACCCCTGATTTTAGCGAAGTATGGCAAGGAGCGTTTTCTTGCTGGAATCGGATGGTAGCGTGGTCTGTGCTTGGAAATATTTTCCAGTAGGAATCCATTAAAGTGGATTCTAATATTGCAATATAAATGCCACTATTCATACTACCCTGGCAAGTGTACAGGTTTCCTACCCCTGCCGCTGTCATGCAATCAAAGATCATTACGCTTCCGCCACTTTATTTGACTTTAGGTACTACGCAATCAGCTAGATATTCTTCTCTGACTCTTCGACGCACGTGTACTACACCAGAAGTCGCAAAAAAATGTTAAGAAAAATATGATTATTTTAAACAATTATTTCTTTAGAAATTTTTGAATAAATTGGTTTTAATATTTTTTTATATTAACCAATTTTAGTTTAAAATTACCTTTAGTTTAAAGTTGGATTCATCGAACCTAATGATTTTCGCCCAATCTTCAGATGTCCAATCTCGATGTTTTCTGGCCCACTCTAACCATCAGTTTTATTTATTTCTGAAAGCCATGGTTTGTGTCAGGCTTTACAACCACTGAATTCTACATCGTTTAGCTTTCTTCTCACCGTCTGCGAAAAAATAGATGGCCGACGATTTTTAAGGGACTCTATCTTCTATTATACCGACAAAAAAGGCACTTGTAAAGAGTTACACAACATTTTAAAGGGTGTCCCATTATTATGGCCGAGGCTGTATGTAGTCTAATTAATCGTAACTCAGCTGTGCCCAGGAAAATTATATTTTATAATCGCCTTTTTATCTGCCGCATTCTATATTAGATTAGTCAATATCGATATAAGCTCTGATGATTTATTAGTGTCGCATGTTTATCGAAGTTAAGAAGTATAATAAATTATTAACGAATTTTATGTATCATAACGACTCCATACCTAAGCATAAATAATTTTTATTATGTACTCGAACAACACGTTAGCGACCCTCGGCGATAAATCGTCCATATTTTTACACAGTGTCACGATTGTCCCCGCTTTTGTGTCGCTGATTGCTTAATTCAAAATGAAATATGTTCGGAGGGTCATCATTTTGCGGACCTTCGCCGTGGGTGCGTGCAAATATGCCTTATCGCTTTAAATCTCTCCCTTCGCAGCATCGCTATTTCGCACCATCTGCGGCGATATGGTCACCGATAATAAATCCGATTTAATTGAAATCTCGACAAGTATTTTTATTAAAAAAATATTATACCTACAAAGGTTTGGGTGAATTGCTTCGACCCTTGAATCCTGCAATTAACGTTGGTATCCTAATGAGTATTAATTATTAACAAAGATTATTTTCAACAGGGGTTGGGCCAGAGCAGAGGCGCTCTCCTGGGGGAATAAATCTTGTTTGAGCCTCTCTGTCAAAAAGTTTGATGACCCCTATGTATATTAAATTAGGTGTATGATAGAGTTCATCAGGTGCATTATGTCTGAAATTGGGGAAGCAGGGAATAGAGTGATGTGACATGTTGAAGTTGTATTACGGGATAATGCTCGTAGTTTGATACTATATTATACATTGAACTACTGTATAAGATTTATTACGGTACTTCAAGAAGTATAACTTTAATGAACTTTAATGAAAACTATAAAATGAGTATTAATATAATAAATCCTTATGACACAGTTTGATTAAAAAATTATAATGTTTTAAACATCTTACGTAACAATAGTTAACCCACGTGAATGTTTCGACATTGGTTCTGATATACACAATATAAAATTACAACCGGAATAAATCAATCGAATTGATAAATAATTTATTACAATGACAACGTATTTTTTATCTAATAATAATACACATTATATTTAACGCAAATTTGGCGATGCTATTTTTTTCCTCTTTCGTCAATTTAGCACAATTTCAACATAAATCATTGTCGTTTCGCACGTCATGACTGATGACTCACCATCCCCTTTTGTCGGCCTTAATCCCTTAATCTTTCACTCCATAGAACAGAAATATAGATAGATATTAAGGGGACGACATAATAATTCCGTTTTGATGTTTATCTGTAACAAATCAATGTAAAACAACAATAGGCATATTAGGGGACGTTTCGATGCGATCTATCAATTTATTTTATGTGTTTTTAGTTAAATTTCATTTATCGACCCTGGGGATAGCTATTCGTTTACACATTTGTAGTTGGATTACTTTGGGACAGGGAGGGTGGACCCTTCGTAATGGCCGAGAAAGTCTTCAGAAATAATAAGGGTCAAGTTGCTCTCGAGCCAAACCGCCGAGTGGGACCCGTGCTCGTGAAAGACGATATGACCGTTGAAAGTGTAATAATTCCATTGATATGTATGTATAGTATGAAATAGGTATCACTGTACTAGTAGTACTGTGTATATATGCTTCAAAAGCTCCTATTGTTACATTTTTAAAGCTCCGCATTACTGAACCAGTTAAGTAAATTCAACGCGCGTGGGCTCGTTATAATTTTCGCTTTTGATATCTGTCAAATTGGCGCGGCCCCTATAATTCATCACGCGCGAAACGTACACTTTGCTTATTATAATGTCACGATCCGAACTTTATGATCATTGTGAACAATTTACGATAGTCCTCTAGAGGCGTAACGGCGATGGCCGCGTTAACACCTTATGCACATTGCATGGCTGAAAGGGCATTATAATTCGAAGTTAACTTTCAACGCTCGTATCAATAATTTGACTGCCTGATGACTGACAACATAGTATATAATACACACAGATTGCTGAAAACGCCGTTTCCGCGTCCATCATTGTTCCTGCCGTGTTGCATCCCGCATTCGCGGAGCCAGCGCCAATACACATTTGATGCGCTATAAATCACAATTTGATAAATCGGCTTATTTAATTCGCAATCGTGAATCTTATAAATGTAAACAAACTTAGGACTACTCTCAACTATCATTTGACCCAAAATGAAGCAGTAGCAAAAGCTCAAGGTGAAGTAGTGAAACAAGTACCTGCTGAAACGTACATATAGTAGGTATTAGATTGCGTCGGTAGGATCTTTTTAAATACGCGTGTTTTGGAGGTGATGTTCAAACAATAAGCGGGGCGTAAATTCATGGTCTAAAAAGTCCGTGGAGCGAAGTAGTAATCTGAGCGTCGCACGGTGGGGTATTTGCTCGATCTGGGCGGCCAAAATTCGATTATAAAAATTTAAGCGCAGGTAAAAAAGAAAAGTTGCTTTGTAAAGCTGATAATTTTGCGCATAATAATCAATAATTCCCCCACTCCTTGCATAACGCTAGCGCCCCCACGATCGGTCGGAAGTCAGTCATCCCTTTGAGTGAACGCATCGTTTTCTCGGCGTCGATTGCATACTCGTACATTGGACAATTATTATTATTTTATTTGAGTACAGTTAAAAATCCAAACCATTGATTGTGATAAAGCAGGGAAGAGTTTCTACGTTTCATATCTCTTTGTTGCAGTTGCTGTCATATTAAACACACAATATTGTTTTGATTAAGTACCATTTTTTAGTACTTTTTCTATTATTTTTTTCTAATTTTGAGTTCATTAGTTATATTTCCCACCACTTTTTAATGTAGATTTTATATACAATATAAAGCTCTTTATGATACATGTAAAATTGGCTGCGGATTTTTGCGGTTTTTAACACATTGCATACCATTATTCTTAAAAATGGGACGGGGCTTAGTCGCGAAAGTTAGGACCTAAACGTTTTTAACTATTGTAACTTTTTAATTAGGTGACGTGTTAATGTCAAATTTAAAATACAGTTTCAAAATGATTGTTATTTTTTAATAATATGATCACCATGGTTAAATCAGTAAACCTCAAATTTTGGATCGCGTACTAATAAAATAAAATAATAATTTGTTTATAATCACCAAATATACACATATTTAAAAATGAAAACGATACCGAGTATGATAAAATACTTTTTCTTGTTAAAAAAACAGCAAATATCAAACTTTGTGACATATACAATTTATTTTTTATTTTTAACACTTGATGTGGCGAAATTCGTACGACCGTTCACCTCGGAATTCCTCTTCCTCGGGCCTACAATTTAAGAAATACTTTAAATACTTATTAAAATAAAGTTTCATGAATTATTTCATGAAAAATATTTTTTTTTTTAAGTTTTTAAAAAAAAAATGTTTTTCTATAATGTCTTTTTCAACACTTATATATTTGACTAAGAGAACTTATGGAATTAACTAAAGTGGAGAAATAATTTTGGTCGCCCAGATCGGGCAAATACCCCACTGTGCGTCGAGTGGTAGTAGAGTCGAGTGTTTCAAGTCTGGTTTTTTTTGCTGCGTTATATATGTCTTATCCATATCCCGATCTATTGGAGGAGATTGCGCGAATGCGAACGTACTTCTCAATGGCTGATAGCTAGGTCCACAGGCACCGCTCGCAAGCTTCAGACGCGCGTGTGCCGTGTGTAAAATAAATCACTTTTATAGATTGTAATTTTGATTGTGTTTTTAGGTATAAAAAATTCCAAATCTGATTTTTTTTGTATAATCGACTTTTAAATTTTGTAGAGCAATTAAACAAAATATGGTGGCTCTTATTATTTTGTAAATATTTGATTTTTAGTCAGCTTTGAAGTAGTTGCCATGTTTTTATAACTGTTATTCAAAACGATATTTTCTAAAATGAAAACTCAACTCATAAATGTCTCTTTAATGCTATATTATTAAAATTTAAATAAATGCTCTTGATTATTTTTATTGTTTTCTTATAACATATATTATTTATAACTGATATTACTCATATTGATTCTGCATAATTTATATTTTATAATTTATGAAAATAGCACATATATGGAAACTCTAGTGGAGAGGTTATATAAAGATAAATTTACTTATTTACTAACATCTGTATCGTATATTATGGTTAGATGTTTTAGTCTTAATATTCTGTATGTGAATATGTTAAAATTTCGATAATCTTTACTATATTTACTTAGAATTAAATATTTAAAAAATAAAAGTCCGTAGAAAAATCATAGAAAAATCCTTAGTTTAATAAATTTATTTAAGTTCATTTTTTTTACTGTATTTTTAATTTATTATTTTTCAAATAATTCAAAATACCTCGTAATATTCTGTAAATATGCTAAACCCTTAATGAGCTTTATATATTTTTTTCGTCATTTCAGAGATGTCTTAATATTAATAAACTCAGTTAAGTGCTGCTAGCTGTGAGGGGTTTTAATCACCTGAACGATTTGTTATAATTTAGAGATCATTTAACGATTCAAACAAACGAAATATGGAAACACACAGTATTTTTCACAACGGGGTGAATATATTCGAATATTAGAGTATTTTCATTGGAGTCTACTTTCCACACATTAGTAAACTATGTTTGTTCTGTGCAGACTATGTTGTATTTTTTAAAGTGGACATAATTATAATTTGGCTAAGAAAAAACAATTGCAAAAGAGGGTGAAATACGTGTTGTGGTTTCTTTTCTTTCAGTATTATTTTTATGTATTTTTTTATTTTGTTCTTTAGAATTTTTGTATTTTATAAAGAAAGTATTTATGCATTAAAACGTATGCTATGCACATTTAAATTGTATTTTGAATTCGCCACCATCAAATTTTCCTTATTATACATTATAATGTATTCTGAATTTTATACAAACGTTTTGTAGAATTAGTTTAATGTAATAAATAAAATAAAACATGTCGAACATTGGTTCTATATGAGGAAAAACACATTATATCAATTAATACATTATGTAAATAAAAATCAATAAACATTTATGTCATCCACATAATTAATTATATAAAAAATCACCCACTCCCAATTTCATAATCTATACTAATATTTAATAATAATTTCTTAATAATAGAGATACGATTTATAATGTTCAATAAGAACCGCCTACATATGCAAAAAATCTAATGTTATTATTAATATGTATATATTAAGGATGTGTATTTTTTTTTAAATAGAACAATAAATCACGGTAAACCTATTTATAACGTATGCCTTAATATGTATGTATTCCGATTTATTGTGTATATTGGGAAATCTTGAAGTCGCACACAAGCCTATATTAGGTCTAAATGGGAATTATAGGATTAGCTGGCCCAAACCCGACATTGCTTAAACGCTTAAAGAAAATAGGAAAACCCAATTGAAAGATAATCGGCCTATACACTTTTTTCGCCATTCAGTTGCCAAATACGATAAAATTATATTGGCCCTAAAAAAATATTCGTTATAAATGTTGATGACCGCCGTTTGTAAACAAAATATCCACGGGACCTGTTCTCGATGACACCATATTACGTCGCCTTAGACACAATGGCGGTTTTGCCCACTCGTCGCACCGTTTTCGACGCCGTGGGTGACTTTCTTCTTTATTGTCGACGTTCACGCATCGGAATGCCTCCTTTCCACGTTTATCGGCTACCGTATGCTAATTTCCTCGACTATCGCACAGTGTGGTAAATCAATCGAACCGCTGAAATTCGACAAAAAGGGCCACAAATCACGGGAATTCGCCGCTACACAGCACTAACACCCACTTTCGGGATCTTTTGTAAACACACGTTTCGACGGCGACATTTGCGGTGTCACCTACGCTCGATGCTGAGGAATATTTATATTGGAAGTCGGCTTTTATCGCGCCAATAACTTAAATGCGATGATGCGAACGAGGTCGCGGTTTGTCATTGAGAAGTGTAAAAATGCACATAAATTTCGGTTGTAAGGTTGCGCGATTTATACAGGATGAACCAATACAGACTGAAGGATGTAAAATAATTTTATGAAATTTATTTCATGGAGATATGTAATATTCTTCGTCGTTTCTTTAATAAGAATCGCAAACCATTTTATGTTCACGGTACTTCTCCTAATCTATTAACTTCGTATATCCACTTTTAAGGTTTGAGAACCCTAGTGTGTGTGATGGCTTTGTAGCCAATAAGACTGAGTGTGTTTGCTTAAATTTTATTACATTATATTTACATATGTTGCGACAAACGATTAATGGCGAGATGTTATCTACTCCGAGCGGTGGTGGAGAAGCTGGCGGAGGGATGATATCAGTGGACTATCCTCAGTTCTGATTGGTGTGGCAGCGACAGTCTATTCTCCTAGCGGTGCTGGAGAATCTGGCGGCGGGATGTGTGAGTCCATGATAGTATGTATCGCGTCTGTTGGTTTCTACGAGTGTCTGCCTGAATCTTCGAACTGCTTTCTTCTCGTCGGAATCGCAATTATGCAGCGATTATCCAGCCAATCGATGCAGTCGCTTCTTAGAACGCCTTTGGAAAGCGACGTTCGCTTGATGGGCATTGTCCAAGGTCGTATTGCATTGCAAAGAAAATCTTGATGATTTATTATATCCTTGAGCGTTCTCTCAATGACGAAGAATATTTCCAATAAGAACAAAACTCGTGTTATTTATGAGATTTCTTCTGCTCGTAACGAGGACTTGTGTGGTCCAAATCCTTTACGCTATTATTTTGTTTCCTTGTCGATAGATGATCATTTTAGTCACAGTAAATTAACGCTAGTTTTGAGACAAATACCCTTTCAAACTGTGTGTGGTCGCCACACACCTTATGCTTGTCAAAATATAGATGTCTCGTTACCGAGCGTTCGCACTGCGATGGCGCCAACACGATTTTATTGCTTTTGACGTGAATTTTTAACCAAAATTCGGTTTAAATTCACTTTAACCAATGCTCTTATATCAGAAATTCGTAGTAATATCGGTAATAATATCTATCATATTTTTAACACATAGTTCAAAATCGAATTACAGGAAACCCATGGAGCAATATATGAGATAGTCTGTATGTACTTATTCTTCAGATTATTTTTCCCTGGGAGATGAGATGGCTTAGTTTGTATTTTGGACTTGACGTAATGAAAGTTCTAAAACTATAATTATGTTAGGTTTGGGTTTGACAAGAAAATAGACGTTTCGCAACTATTAAATTGAGCTTCATTCAACATATTTTAGGGCAGCATATTAGCGCCTCTCAGTTGAATTATATTTTCGATAGTAGAAATATATATCTACTGGTGAAAATATAACTTTACAAAACATACACATTCACTCTGACATTTATACATCGCATGTAAATCGATAATGATAAGTATGTAAACTGTTTTTTTTACATTTTATTTTAGGGATAACCTGAAAATTTTTGTTTTTTTTTCTAATATTTTTATTTTAATAAGATACATAGTATTTCATCTCTGAACTTCACATAGTATTAATATTTTCTCTTTTATTATTTTGATTAACTTTTAAATCCGTGAAATCGATTTCTTGATAAAATCCTATTTAGCTATTTCATAAAGTAAGAATCTATATTTCAATGATTTTTGGTCCTTCGAGTGAAATATTATAATATCATTTTCTCACTGATAAATATGATCTTTTCAAAGCATGCTTAATTTAGCTTAACTTAGTTAAATAACAATCATTGTTTATATACTATTAACAACCTTTAAAACTTTGTGAATATATTAATGCTAAATTATAATAGAAATGAAATAAAACGTTGGACATAAACATACGTTAAAGTAAATTATATTATTAAACGATTAAAAACATTTTTGCTATATTCATAGTTAACGCCGCTAACTTTTACAATGTGCATTAACGATTAAATTTAACCGCTCAATTACGAACAACGCTAATCCGACGGCGGCGCTGTTCCACATTTGCATAACGAATTGTGTTATTGCGCTTTACAAACTCGAATTGCCTCTAATATCTCTCTTTTTTTGTTTCAGGTAAGCTACACTTTTTGGTATAACTACACACAGTAGTTGATGATTCATACAACCCTGTTTGAGATTTGGACACATCGCATGTGTGTCGATCTTGACAGCCGCGAGCGTCTGGACACGATTTTGCACGAATGCATTTGGGTTTCGAAGGTAGTTTATGTTTATTTTTACATGATTCGACATTTAATATACGCGATAAGCTCTTCAAGCAAAGCTTTCAAGATGAGGGTAATAACCTTATTTGAGAGAACAATATGGTATATGTGCTATTTCATTGCTCTTATATATATAGGGTTTTTAATTTACCTCATTAATTGCATAATAAATGTAAGAAACTCGCAATTCTTGGATTTTTAACAGCTACATTAAATATAGCTTTTAATCAGGGTTTAATGTATTGAATAATTTGTGTAAAAACCATCTAACCGTCTCGTGGAGTTACCTCGACGTTACTTGTTGAATAAATCAATGGAGAAATGTAATTCAACATAGCATGAATATTAAAATTTAATTAAGTCGCATTAAGGTCTCACTGGTTTATTTTTAAATGAAACAATGTGCTAAAATATATTGGTTTTTGCTTTATGATTAGGCTATCTTTAAATGCGTCAATACTTAAGACAATACAATATTTCTTAGTACATGTCATTTTCAGATAATTAATGTTTTGCAAAAACGTTCACAGATATGTTTCAAGAGTAGCTTATTTTATCATTCAATTGCAGTCACTTGATTGATAACGATTTCAATATATTATATGTTAACTACATTATAATCATAATTAAATAATTTCTTAAACTTCATTTTTCTTTTAAAGGACGAGATTACTGTTTTAGTTTTATTCATATTAACATATATTTTATTCTAAAAATATGTCGTAAATTTGATTTTAAAATAAATCATAACACAATAATAAATAAAAATCTTAAATAGAGAAATAAAACAGTAAAACTCGTTTTTTCAAATATAAATTACAATATTTTTTTTTTAAATGTCTTATAGGATACATTAATTAAATTATTTAAAAATAAAAATTGCAATATAAAAACTTATTTTTTCTAAACATTTTTTGCGATTTATGTGAGGTAGATAATTTTAATTTTTTACCACGGATCTTATTACAAAATTAAATCTTGTTAATATTTCGGCTGAGTTCGTTAGCTAGCCTGTTCCACTCACAAAATGAAATGACAGCTATTAAAAAAGTTCTAAAAAATTGTAAATATTAAAAAAAAAATTTTGAGAAAAAATTAAAAATGTATGTTTAAAAGTAGAAATTACAATATTTTTTTTTTTTAATTTTTGTTAGATGTATAGAAATTTGAGGACCCGATAACTGTTTTATTTTTAATCATATCGCAATGAAGCTTGTTTTTAAAATAGTTACAAATATTTCGATTAAGCTCGTTAGTTAGTTTAATCCGCCATTCAATATTAAATTGGCGAGTATTCAAGATAATAAAAAAAATTGCAACTCCGTTAAAAATAATTTGAAAGAAAAAAATTAAAGATGGAAAAACACGTAATTAAAATTTATTAGAAAATAAAAATTTTAATTTTATTTTACATTTTTTTTTGTAATTAATGTGGAGCTTTACTAAATTTGAAGACCCGATAACTGCTGTAGTCCTAATTATTTCGACATAAAATTTATTATTAAAATATTTCGGCTGAGCTATTTTGTTGGCGACTATTAAAAAAATAATAAAATTGTCAAAAACTTTTATGTACATAAATGTTTCTAGTTATATTATTTATGCTTACAATTAGGAATTAATTTGAAAATATATAACAAATTAAAAATAATGGAATATTTGTGTATCGAAAGGCTTATAATATTTTACGTGCATTTAAAACATCGATGGTTTATTATTTGTTAACTAAATTATACTATAAAATCACCATTTTTTTAAATAATTTTAAAATTATTAGTTTACTCCCAAGAACCTCGTTTTTTGTCAGAAAACTGACGACACTAAAACTAAAAACTCTTTTTGCTTTGCACAAATATTTTTTTTTCATTGTGGTATATCTTTACGATAACATAAATAACATTTAATCCTTTAAACGCCAGTGAATTTTTAACGAGTCACCTTCACGCGTCAGTATCTCTTTCTAAAAATAAATATAAAATACTTGGTTTACTCAAAAATGAAGCTAGTACAAAAATATTTAATAATTAATATTTTTTATAAATAATACGTTAACTTGTTTTAACAAATAAATTTGTTAATAAAAGAATCAGTAAATGATTCACTGGTGAGTCGCTGGCGTTTAACGGGTTAAAAAATATACATTTAGGACAACTTTTGAACTTTAGAAAAACTTTTTGAACGACTTTTATAGAATAATTATTAGTCCTTTATGTTTCTTTAAAATTCATAATTATAGTATAAAAAAATTAATTCAACATCAAAATAATGAAGCATGAACTTTATTTATACTCATAATTTGCTATACAAATGTAATTAATTATTTTAAATATTTTTTCCAAGGTAAATGTGTAAAAAAATCACACAAATAAAATCGACTATATTTAGCCTTTTGTTTCATGCAAATTTATAAAAAAATATAACTGTAATACGTAAAGTTATTATTTTTATAATGTTGCATATTTGCAATATACTATTTGTAGTGAAATAGTTTGAATTTAATTTTCAATGTATATTATTTTTTTTTGCAATAAAAATCATATAATGAAGAGTTAGACGAAACTTTTTGGAAAAAATCAACAATGCAATTGAATTTAACGTGTAATTTTACGATGTATTTGTTAATGAAATTAATAAGTAATCAAAAAATCAACACATCATTATTTACAATTGCTATTAAGGTCTTAAGGTCTAGTGCAGACTGTTCCTTGATTATGTAAATGTACAATTAGTTATAGTTATATTTAGGTGAAGTTGACGTTGGCAAAAACCTTAGTTAAATTAGTATATAAACATAAAACAAATATTTTAAGCCCTTTTCTTACGAGAATATGTATGTTTAATTAATTGAAATGGAAGCAGTAGTCATTTTTGAATAAACTATTGAGCTACTTGTTATATTAATATTTTTTCTGTAACAGTAGCAGACAAATTGAGTTTTTAAATTCGTGCTTATAAATAATGATAATAAATATTTTTCCATTGATTTATAAACATCCAGTCAAGATTTTACAATATTACAACATACTTGCTGGTATACATAACAGGAGTCGAATTCTAATGTAAAATCGATCTATTTGATCTATTTTTAATAACGTTATTGCTTATTAAATATAAACGATAATTTTAACTATTATCATTGTTAATTGAGTTACCCTCAAAAGTTTCCCCATTTTGATCGACTTGGAAATACCTGGTTTTATAACACCCGTCAAACGTGCGTTCGTATGTCTACCTGGAACCGGGAAGGGAAGGGAAAGAGCAGCTATCGTCAGCAGGCACTCCTCAGTCGTAAAATTCTCATTGCTGCGAAAGGACGTTCCGCGTTATCTCTCCGCCAATTGTGAACCAACCATCCAAAGTGCACAGTGCATCGAAAAAATAATTCCAGTGTATATAGTGCTCGTGTATAAAATGTGTATGTGGTATTTCATTACAACTTATTTACTAGTTCATCGTATTGGTACACATGATAGATGTTTTTGTTATTTGTGATTTTTTGACCTCAGTCTGTCTCATTGTGCATTTAACCCTTTGTCGCCGGTGCACGGTGTGCAGCACGCCAGGGTGTGTTCACAATCGGTTCTGTCTGCTCGCGTGTCTGTCACGTGGGTGTGACTCTTCGTGTTTTGACTTCGCCCCATTCTTCCTTTTTATGACCGATTGGCGTCGCGTGACCGTCTTGTGACAGATTCGACAATTGACTAGCGATCTCGCCTGTCACGGTATCGGGAGATTCACAATGGCACTTACGGCTGCGTTTAATCAATCCCCCATTGTGTGTCGTTAATCATTTATACTATGTACAGGTATATAGATATTAAATAGTTACCATAGTTTTGAGATTACTAAGTGCCAATTTTATAAAATGGTACAGTTACTTTAAAACTCGATCAAAGTTGCAATTATGATTAAATACATAAGCACCATGGAATCGATACATTTCTGTCTAGTAATCACAGTTTATTTATTTCGTTGGTTAAAAGTTCTAGAGTAGCTCGAATCTTTTCTGTACTGCAATTTCTGTAGCAGCTTGGTTTTTGAAATGTTGCTTTAAAATATGTCAAAAACCTTTAACAGACAATTTGTTTTTTAACTTATATTCAATTTATTTAACTAACATTTTTTTAAACGTTCTTTATTCAAAAGTACTGTATAGTTAAAAATGTTTTTTCTACTTTTACTTGTTTTTGTTTACTAATAAGAAGTATAAAAACATACTCAAAAATGTTGATATAAAAATTAGGCTCTTAAATTGAAAAAAAAAATTTGATTAAAGAATACAACTTTTTACAATTGTTGTGATTTTGTAAAAATATCATAATATTTTTCTAAGTAAATCACTTTCTTCATATAAAAATACTATTTTTTTAATGAAAAATCTAAAATATTTTGTTGAGCAGTCAAATTACTAATAGTATTAAATACCTAATATGATTTTTTAAGCAAATTATCCTCAAAGTTTTCTGTGCTTTATTATATGCAGTGAGATTTTCAACTTAATTTTTTTTCCAATCTTAAAATTCTGCTTCTTAGCCAACTATCTAAGTAATACAATTATTTTTGAAGATAGCTAGATAATTTTGAATATAGTTTTAATTTGTAAGCGTTTGTTTAATTATACTTATTTAAAAAAAATTAACTTTGGAAATTTAGTTACCTAATTTCAGTCACTGTCACAATAAATTCAATGTAAGTACATGACTATTAACGTTTCTGCATATCAGGACTTTTTTGATACGTTGGATAATGTTTGAACTAATTTTTTAAAGCATTCCTGAAAAATTCTGAATTTAATATGTTAACTTACTTAAATACATACTGTATATTTATATCTATAAATAATTATTTAAAAATATATAATAATCCATTAAAACACTGAATCTTTTTCACTTATTGTGAACATAAAATTGATTATCTTTTTAACACAACAATATTCATCCAGTCAACCACAAAACTATTGCTTTAAAAACTGAGAGAACAGATAATCAATTATACTATTTCATAAAGTTGATATCCATCCATAGTTATTCATTAGCTAATTGCCAATATCTATAGGTTAATTTTACCATTGCAATATCAATGGAAATATATTTAGTTTTGAATAATAATGTTTTTTTTTTAAAAAAATAAAAGTATATATTCGTATATTAAACAAAAAGTAAGGTTACTTTTTATTTAGTATAACTCACAACTCATTATTTAACTTAATTATTTTTATTTATTACTATCTTATTAATGATCTTAAAACTTTTAAAAAAATAAAAAACAAATAATAATTTATGTCCGTCGTCGTGTTTCGTACATTTTCAAATAATTAATGAAATATTTCTGCTAACTTTTTGTATTATTTATTTATTGAATTAATAAGACTGCTTGTGTAATATTTACATAATATAATAATAATATAAATTTTATAATCGGGGCTTAATAAATTAATAATTTAATACGATAACAGACAGATTAAAGCTGTTCAGTCTGATTTTAATATCATATTTTTATTATTAAATCTTCCGTTGTAATTTGACAGGCGTAAACCCAATGCCTTACAACTGGGTAAATCTGTAAATCAGATATAATGCATACCTACAATTATTATTACTGATAGTCTGGGAATCGTTGTTATCTATATTAATAATTATAAATTAGTATGTGTAATATAATTTATAATCAATAGATTATAAGTTATATTATAATAGCGCATTTTTTATAAATAATAATTCGAGTGCCGCTGCTGGGGCTCGAACCCGCAACCTCAGAGTTACTAGTCTGAGACGTTACGGACTACGCTATTCTGTCCTTTATATTATGTAAACATTGCAAAAGTTGTCTAAGATCATGTATTTATTGTATATAAAAATATTTTTAAAGTAGTTCAATACTTTTAAGGATTAGATCAGCTTATATTTTTTTATATGCGGATCTTTAAATAATAAAATTAATTTTAACCTATATTAATTGTTAGCTTATTCTGTAAGCATTGATTTATCGTTTATTTTTTATTCACACACATGAATAACATATCGAGCCGGGCTGCATATATCGGCTGTCCTCGTCAAAGATATCCATAAATTACGTGCAAGTATCAAAAAAGCATTGTTTTTGAATGCGGACGCGTTCTTGAACGCACCGAAAATGTGTATAAATGCATTTTTAACATAAATTTACATAGTCGAACCGACCCGAATGTGTCACTCGCGTGCAACAACGTAGATTCTGGATCCCACGCAAAGCGACTTATTTTTTTATTTAATTTTTATCCTGTCTCTTACGCATAATTTCCTGGGGACAAGCGCTGGCGAAACAACCTCCTGCATTAAACGGTTAATTTCGAACGTCTCTCGCGCACACAGATATGCAATTATGGCTCAAAATTTATGGTTCATATCCGTAAGATGCTTGATGGGCGATATCCTGTCATTGCCGCCACACCTCAACTGCGCCAGCGAGAAACCCTTTGATTGACCTATTAAAATGTGTCGACGACCTCTCGAACAATGAAGTTCCTTCTTTTGCCTCTTTGGAACACCTTTATTTATACCTCTAGTCATAAGCTCGATAGAGATTGAGTTTATCATATCACTCAAGATAAACTCAATTTCATTTTTATTGATCTATTTGATAGAGATGATTGCATTTTGATAGTGTATAGTGAAAGAAAGATGCATAGCTACGATTTAACTGTCGACCATCCAATTGATAGATATTTCAGATCAGTTGAACGATCTCGATAAGCCCTCAAAAATGCAGTCCCTTCCTCCATCGATATGAACGTATTTTTATATCTTTATTGAAATGAATCAACGGCAAAGATCTGGGGATTTGTCACAAAGAAACGTTGATTATTGTCGCGGTTGAATTCGCGGCGGGGTCCTGTCTTTCGCCCCCAAAAAAAGGAGGCTGCGAACCGAGAAAAAAACGCACATAAATCAATGTTCGGACCCGGGACCTTTCCGTGGGACGTTGCAAATAAATAAACCACGGCCGGAGCATCCCGTTTCCCCGAAATGGAAACGACGGGACCAGAGAGCAAAAAACGATGACCTGTGAAGAAATGCTTCGGATTTATCCCATCGCGACACAGGTTATAAAGATGTTTCTTGTTCTTTGAAAGCATTCAATCTGGTCGTTGGTGAAATTATGGAATATAGCTATTGCAACATTATTAAATCACATAAAAAGTTTTTGTTGAAATAGTTTTGAGAAACATTGGCGTGATGATTAATAGGGTGGGAACAAAAGATTCAATTTATTAAAATAGCTGTCATTTTTAAACTTCCATATATAAATGGATTTATAAAGATGTATTGTGTATAATATACATAATTTAACTGATCATTAATATTGTTTTAATTTATGCTAAACTTGCTAGTTAGTTATTGCGTTGATTTTTCTTGTATATGTAATACATAGCAGACAAAAGGTAGAAACAAAGTGAACAGGGAGACGGCTGGACTCCAGATCTTTCATTTTTGGCAACAGTATTCTATCTTCTATTCAGAAATTTAATGCCTGCACTACACTCCCTGGAAGTTGGCCAAGGACGGAGAATATATTGGGTTACTTCGGTCGAGTTCGGTTCTGCCCGCTCTAAAATCTCTCGGAAGTTGTCCGAGGTTACCGAGAATGGGAGGTAAATTAGAGGTAATTCAGTCGACTTGGCCAGTTTCGAACGCTTCTAAACATTGTCGACAAACGGACCGAAGTCGGAGCTGCTCTTTCGAGCGCGAGCGGTGAGATACTTCCCCTTTCGCTCTCTCGCGTGTTAAGTGACGAGAGTGAGAGAGATAATGATATGGTGTTTCGCAAACTGAGATAGAACGAGTAACTCGGTTCAATTTCAGTACGCGCGTAGGCGTGCTATGATTAACATGCATGTCGAGCGCTGCATCGTGGTCACATGGTCAACTTATAATACCATATGCTTATCGGGGACTTCAACAGACTTTACTGACATCCATGAATATTTTAGGGCACCAAAAGGGACTAATTATATTTTTGATAGTAAATTCTTCTAACAGATATCGTTATTATATATTTTTCATATAAAATTAGATAATTAAAAAATAATTAGGGGTACTTGATTCTGTTAAAAAAATCGTTTCGAATATCCTTATGTATTTTCCTAGATCGGTTTATATAAATGTCACACCATAACGAATTCTTATTTAGAATAGATGGCGACAAATTCTAGGATAGGCACAGTGTGGTGTTCGTATTCTGAAGTATCATTTTTATGCCTTATGGCATTTTGCAAAAGCCAATAAAGATTTTGCGTAAATTGAATATTTACGACCGAAAAGTTTTCACTGATATTGTATTAGTGAGTGCCCACACAAACTCTTATAATTATCAGTATCGTAATTTTAATAATATGACAATTTAAAAATTGCGATTATTTGGCACATTTTTCGATCGCACGCAAATATGCCGGCTGTACGTGACAGAAGCCGCCGTGCGGACGTCATACACGCCCGCCGTCCGGACGGCATATGAAATTTGCGATAGTGTGGTCGCTTACTCGAAGTCGTAGGTCTCGGCCGACTTCAGTTGTAACTTCGGTTCGGACAACTTCCAGAGAGTGTAGTGTGTAGTGCAGGCATAAAAGGATTTTTTATAAAATACAACAAAAATATTTTCAGAATTTTATATAAATATGTATTATATATAAAGAAAATACTTTCGATTACTTTATACCATTTTTATGTATTCATTATATTAGTTATTTTGCTTAAAATTACATATTTGTAATAGTTATTGGTTCATAAGGCTATGATTAAGAATCTAAACTATATTTTTTTAATAGTTAGTGCACAAAAACCGATACGCGCAGAATTTACAAAATTGGTAAGGACAAATAAAACAATATTTTAATATAAATAAAACAGTCTTAATTTTAGAAACAAATATAGCATACTGCTGACAGGAGCGATATGATAATTTTCTTGACAACCGTGCCTGTGTACATACATACCGGTATATCCCTCAAAGCGAATGACCAATCTCAGGGCATAAATTTAAGAGCAGATAGTTTATCGATGTTTATATTGAGATAATTATATTATTAATAACCTGTGGACTGTGAAAGTATTATATATACATATATCAGTTTGACGTACTCATTTAGTATCTAGAACAAAAATCAGAATAAACGGTTTTATTAGTTACAATAATTATAATAAATCTCTGAACTAACTAAAAATATTCGATAAGGTTAAAAAACTCTGAAAACATATTTTTGTGTTATTAACTTGTGTTTATTTACGATTCCTATCAACTAATCCCATATACACACGTCATATTTTTATACGTCCATCATTTTTTTAAACCAAACGTCTGATATTCAGACACGTTTTCGACAGATGCGCCCTGTGCTTTACCAAAAAACACATCTGCCCATCTTGTATTATATATGGTGGGCGATCGAATGTGTGCTTAGGATACATCCGTCAAAAATTTAGTGTGTTGTGCAATCGTAAAGCGTTGTGTTTTAATATGTTTTTTTTTATTGTTGCATTGTAGCCGATGATTTATGCCTTTTGGGCCCACCCTGTAGCCGCGATTGTTTCAAGCTCCCTTTTCCTTTTAGGACCGGCCCGGCCGAGTGCATTCACACACAATCGCTTTTTCCTTCTTTGCCCACCGCACATACTATATGCACGCCCTTCGCGGGGAGACTGCGGTCGATAGGGCGCACTGGGATTGATATATCGCCAGGGAGGCTCAACCTTTTCGATTTCACGGGCCGCTGGAGAGATAATGCGAATAAACGCTGATAAGACGCTCTGAAAAAGCTTTGTGTATTTTAGGTATTTTCCTATTTTAATAGTCAAAATAAAATAAGCATTAAGTGCCATTATGATAACCTGTTTATTTTTAATTATTATAATTTAAAACGAAATCAATTATAAATATAAATAAATACACAAATACCTACTAAAAAATATTAGGTAAACGCTTATTTGCAATTTTCTTACATTTTAGCAGATGTGTTATTCTCTGCACTTCCAATTTTTAAACTAAGTGCATAGAATAAATAAATACGTTTCAATGCCAACAAAGTTATTAGATATGTACATTGTTTTGTGATGGTTTCTGTAAGTAGGATACCTTTAAAAAAGTTCATAAATTTTTAACAATATGCATCATAGATTGAAATCTCTGTCGATAGATGTGTTCTTCAACACATGGCTTAAACTATTTTTGGCATTTGCAAACATAATAAATGTTTCTAGATACTGTGGTTGCCGAATGTTTTGTGACTTTTGCAAACAATTAGACGTCGGAAGAACTGTTTAATTACAGTTAATATACAAAATATATTATTTACTGAAAATGAGCACAGAAAAGTGTATATGCCGTTATCAAGTAACTAATGATTCTATATGGAACCTTGTGTTACATTTTATAATGATTTTTCAATGAAGTTTGAACAAATGGTATGGGAGATAATACAAATCGAGAACAAATCATAATAATGCTTAGCTCCACCCCCACATCCTCCAAGTTTCGAGGTGGCCGATACGATAATTACAATGAATAGTTCAAACAGTGCTTATTCGATGCGAGTTTTCTACTTTTTTAGTTTTTCTTCTAATTTTCCTCAATTGTGGAGTAGTTTCGAAGCGTATGAATAAAATTTTTATTTGTGATAATTTATGACTATTGATAATACTTGCTAGCTTTTAAAAGTATGCGTTGCTATAATGTAATTTTTGGTGTTCTTAAATGGCGATTTCTTATGATTATTGTTAAGCCAAACCATTATATGAATAAATTCCTCTTTTATTAATGTGGTGTTGTTTTGAATGTAATATGCATGGCATATATTCCGGATGAACAGATATGTAAAAAATATGACCCATTGCACTGTATCACATTAAACAGTTATATAATTCCGAAATACCGATATATTCATTGTTTCATAACCGTTATTTCCGACACGAAACATTAAAAACACGGTAATAAAAGCCCTAATAAATTATGGTCTTACAATGATTTTTGTCTTCCGGTGATATATTGTTTCCCGTGACCGTTTCGTAACTTATCTTTTCTTCTAGCCGTAACGAGGGCTTTTGTGTGTGCCATCTTTAAACAATATTGTCTAGTTTATCTTTATTGATGAATGATCATTTTTGGTTACAGTGATTAACGCGAGTTTCAAGAATATGATCCCCCACAAATTATGATAATTTATAAATCATTATATAGATGTTAGTATTAAAATCACTAGATTGAAAAGTCTGCTGGTTTTAATACTTACTATTATATTATGTTCGATTGAACTTACCCAGTTGATACAGATTTAACCCATTGTAACGCATTGGAATTACGCCTGTCAGGTTACAAAAATAAATATTTTTAATATAATGCGAATCAAAATATGTACTGGCACTTATTGCCTATTTTACTTCCCATATAAACTCGTTTCACTATTTATTAGTGTGGTACTTTAAATGCTAATCCTTAATGAACATCAATTTTGGGCATTCGTTAATTTTAAGATTATTTTTAATTAAAATATATTTTACCATAACATAAATATAAACTTTAAAATTGTCATGTTAAAGTTTTTACTACAGTATTTTTTAGCACCCGCAAAAAAAGTGCACTCCTCTTGACATTTCTTCTAAAATTAATCGATTATACAACGCTTATTAAAACTCAGTGATAATGTTCGTTTATTCATCACAGCTTTAAATTTTTTTAAACACCGTTTTTCTGTGCATAACATAAACGATAATTTCAGCGGCAGTTTCTTATTTCTTAATGGAAACTTGAAACACTTTCGGTTAAGTTAGTTTTTGTAGATTATTCAACATATAGTTTATTTATAGAATATTATATTTAAAGCACCGTGAAATAAACATAACCGAAAAGGGATAATACTAAAAAGGGACACTAAGAACTCTGAAAGCGCATATAACTTCTTAGAACATTTGACCGTACTTAACGATCAAATATGTATATAAACATTTACCATAAATAATTAATTCGCGTTATGCTTCAATATAAAGTAAATTGAGTAATTATGTAATGGTATCGATTAAGCTTTATTTCAATAGAAAAGGTATGCTATTTTTGTAATATTCCATACGACCTAGATTTGTGTGGTTATTGAGGTCATACCACCATTATAGGAACACCCTCTGAGATCGCAATAATGACGATTTAATGCGCAAAGTCGTCAGCGATGCACGATGATCGATATCCATACTTTATATATTTATTTAAAAATAACTTTATCTATTTTGATAAATAACTTATTGAGATTTTGATAAATAACAGTATCGTTTACAGTGTCACTTTGATAGTACATGTCAATCCTACGGTAGTGCAGAAGTGTTCAGAAATATGGCAAATTTTGTTATAAAGACTAACAAACAGTTCAAATTCAGTGAGCCTATTTTTTATATATTTTTTTCATATAAAGTCCTTAATTATGTATTATACATGAATCTATGATACACGAATTTTATTTGCATATTCTTATTTGTATAAATAGTTATGAACAGTGCATATTATTTGGTATTTTATTTATACAATGTTATTGAGTTTCTAACAGACCGTTCGTCGACTGATACCTTATCACGTAGTTAGTTAGCATAAAATACTTTTCGATCAATAATATCCTATATCAAATAGCAAGAGATAAGGTGGAAGAGTACATATTAAACTGTGTGCGCTAAATAATATTATATCATTTCATTTTTATTTATTTTTTATAAATATAGCTTACATGTTTATACTATTGTAATGCTTAAATATATGTTTCTTTGATATTCCAAGCATAGGTATAAAATTTAGAAATCATTAATAATAATCTAATATAGCTTTAATTCACAATGTCTGATACATTTTAATACTATTTTTTAACATAAACCACACGGCTGTCGAACAAATGTGTCTCAGCGAAATAGTTCCCCATGTGCGGTAAATTCGTGCGAATGTTTTGCCATTTTGTACTAGTTTTTTTTTACGCTAGTATGTATTTTCTTCTGGCTTAATAAAATTTGCAGTAATTACTTGCGGTGTGTAGTCGGGTAGTATAGTGCCACTACAACTCAGAGTCTCGGTTTTGTGCCACCCATTATCATCAATCAAATCGCGGCGCGGCTAACGACGACGGCAAGAAATTCGCCTCGCTTTTGGCGTGATTGCCGTCGAGGTGCTGAAAATCGTTTCAGCGCCGTTCTGCGGTCGTAATTTGGTCCGGGAATTAAAACACGTCGTTTTGGACCACGCTGAATGCTAGAAATCGACGTTGGACCAATTAAAATCTAGAATTGTTATACACCACCCTGAACGACGATTGATTTATTAAATGCTGCGAAAGGTGCTTGTTAAAATTAATCATAGCTGACAAATCACACGTCTAACTATATTTCTGCTATTCGTAACTCTTCTGTGACAATTTTAAAGAGTAAGGATTTTTTTTAGTTAGATTGGGATAAAAATACGCGATGACTAGAGGCGTATTTTTGTTTTTGTTTAAATATATGTGCTAAACATTTTAAAAGCATCATACTTGATACCTGAAAAGTAGTGGCATATCTAAGGGGTACTGACCGCCCCGGGTGGCACTTGTTTGGGAGCGGCGTTTTCGCGATGGAAGGTAGTATGGTTCTTAAACTGAATGCGCTAAAAAATAAATATACAAATAGCTAATCACTAAGTTGAATATAAATTAAAACAATAAACAACAGTTTAAAAAATGTTGATTTAATGAGCCGGTCGGACATAAAATGCCGCCCCTATAAGTAAAAATATTTTTGACTGGCCCGAAAATTTAGTCAGTTTCTAAGAGTCGGTAAAATCGTTACACCAGAAAAAAAAAGTTACACCAGATACTCCTGATTGTTTGTTCGAGTCGAGTACTTGTTAAAATAATGAAATGCCTGAAAACCATTAACATATTCATATAATATGTGAAGGATATGTAGTGTATTTGGGGGGGAGGTCAAAAAGTGCACCTTAAGCTACAGATTTTTTAGTAGGTCAGATTTTGAATTAGATAATTGGGGGGGGGAGCAAATTTAAAAATCGATACGGCGGCACAAACCTTAACTACGCCACTGAATCGAAGTATTCTATATATATTTATATTATGTATGTAGTCGCTTTGATAGTATGTTTTTGGTCCTGGAGGTGATGCTTAACAGAAGGCGATGCATAAGTCCATGGTTGAAAAAGTCATTGGAGCTTAGTAGTAGTCCGAGCGTCGAAATATAGTAGAATCAGTGTGTCAAATACGGTTTTTTGCCGCTTTATATACACCGTTGTGTGAGTAGCCACATCTCCACCATTGTGAGCGGACGTTCTTGACAACTGCTAGGTCCACGGTCACTATACGCGGGACTGCAGACGCGTGTGTCTCATGACTCATTTATATGTATGAGTCGCTACAATGTAACATATATATTTTTATTTATACTAGCTCAGCTTAAATTATTTATCTGTGATAATCAATCGGAATTATATGTATATAATAATCATAAAAAGTTCTACCAAACACAATAAAAAATATTGAACCCAGGTTTTTAGTGTTTTAGTCCTCAAATTATAATGAATTCGCAAATATAAAACACTATACATAGGGGTAGAAATGTAGTAAATTATATAATAGATACATAAACCAACGGCAGACTATTGTAACACAAACTCTTAATTACTGGGATGATAAATCATTGTTAGTTACACCACGATTAGCCTCAATAGAATAATTTACGGGTATCGATTGTCTCGGTACGATAATTTGCGTTTACTGTGGTGTCTCCAGACAATTATGTACTTATACTATCTATTGGTTCGCTTTGGTTCACTACGTACATACAATTCAAAACTGCAAGTTTATCCTTGTGCGAATTTCAGCGAGTTCAGCTTTAAATCGCGCAAATTTGTTGCGGATTCTCGTTGATCGTTAAATTCGTCTGGATTTTAGTGCCTAATTCCAAAGGCTGGGTCACTGGATGCAGAGTTTTGCCGATGGTGCGAAACCACCGAACCGAGAGAGTAGTTGAATAGAATTCGATATTTTCGCCAGTGCATTCAGAACCACGCTGCAGTTTTTGCACTGACCCTCCCCGAGCTCAATAAGCAATTACATAATAAAGCTACACTTTCCGAGAACGTTTTATGGTTATGGCGATTGGTGTTGATCGTAAATTAGTCAGAGATAAATGACGGTTTTGCATCCCACTGACGTGACTAATCTCGAGCATGTCATGGATATAATTAATACAGTTCCGAGAGATCTTGATTATAGCGTTTGTATTTTTATAATATTACGTAAATATTTATATATTGAATCGCTATTGTAAAGAAAAAAATGTTTTTTTTTTAAACTTTTTAGATAATTTCGTACTCTTTATGGTTTTAATATCTATTTACTTTTTAAATACATGTATATTTAATTTTTGAAGCTATCATTTGCTATCATTATAAAGATTCATCTAGACTTAAAAAACAAAATGATAAGATTTTATGTAGTTTCATACATTATGTTTGCCAAAAATCTTAACCCTTTTATTGCCATATGATTTTTCTTTATATATGTATGTGAAGACTGCCAAGCGTTTTTTTTATAGATAAAATATTATATTTTCCCATTTAAAAAAATGCTTACATATATTTTTAAAAATAAAAATAAAATGTGTATGTATGTGTATAATAAAAAAAGGAATAATATCCGTATTTAAAAATCATTTTAAAAAGAAACAGATTTTTTTTAAATTCGCCTAAATTTTGCAAAACATTTTATGTTACAGATATAAAATATTTTGTTTATTTCAATAATATAAACAATTTTTCGAATATACCAAATATATTATATATACTATACATGCTACTGGTTTATAACCATTTGTATGTATATATTTAGGAAATAATAATATATTACTACCGGCGAGGTAATGAATATAATTTATAAAAATGTGAAACATCTGATATTGTTTTGCTTCATCTGGCATCCCATATAAAAAATATATGCCCAGCAACTTTGTCACACACAAAAAATACTATGCCTAATATAGAGCAAATGTATCCCTTTTACTTTAAAGAAGCTTGCTTACATATGACAAAAAATCGAATAGGTATAAATTTGCTTTTAAAGTTTTGGCTAAATAACTTTGTCATTAAAAGGATTGATCCAGTCTAGTCCACTATATTTATTTAAATGTTGCAACTGTTCTGATTTACTTAGGACATCTCCGACAAAACTTGCTTCATGGCCAAGATGTTTAGGTTTAAGTTTCCCGCTCGGTTTTATACCGTTAGTATCTGAGACGCTAGGACGCGTAATAGATAAAATATGAAGAGAGACGTAAATAAAGAGATTTAAAACAAAATTGTTTTTGTTTGTTCTTCAACCCCGATAAAATGGCCTTCCCTTGAGTTTCAAAATCGTACACCACAAGAAGACGCCTCGAGGAGAAAAAATAAACATGAGCTTCTGAACTTTAAAGTATTTAATTTCATATTTCTTTATACTACATGTACTAAAGAATTTTATAGTATCGCAGAAATTCAGCATATTTAGCATTGTCGTGTGATAAAAATCCTTGTTATATATTAAACATAATAAGGTCCGAATAGCATAGTTTGTAAGGTCTAGACTGATAACCCAGTGTCCACGGGCTCGAACCACGACAGCAGACTCGAATTTTTATTTATAAAAATGCGATATTTTTTTAAAAAAATCTGTCCTAGCTGAAAATTTACATATATTGATTCTAAATTATTAAACTTGAAAATCTGGTGGTTAATACTTACTTGTCTGATTGACTTGCGCACTTGCTACAGTATAGTTGATTATTGGTATATCGTATCATTTAACATATGCTCTTATATAATCCTTTTAAAATTATATTTGTCTGTTAACACATATTTATGTTATCGATGCTCCTAAATCTTTACTGAATAACTGGTACTTGTTCATTGAGCAAAATAAATGTGCTGCAACTGACATCTTCTCTTGACTAAATAAATTTATTTTATTCATTTTTACATCGATTGGCGCAGGTGTTGCTCATTTTTTAAGCCAATTGTTTTATATACATTATTTTGTAAAATAAAATATTTGAATTTAACACGTCTGTTCATGAACCTATACTATTTTATAACATTTTGTTAATATTTAATCTAACAATACAATCTTATTTCTTCATCTAAAAATATAACTGATAATTTAAGTAGAATATTATTGATTATCAAAAATGGCAAACTAGTCGCTTTTGATTAAAAAATACTACCGTTTTTTTCTTTACAGAAAAACTATCAATCTGGAGTTTGTTGTTTTTGATTTTATACCCTACGTGTAATTTACATACATAATCAACCACAATATTTTTTAAGAATACGTTTATTGAATTAAAATTCACGCATTGTACAATGCGTTATAATATTTATAGTCAACTTGTTGAGTATAAATATGTTATTTGCTGTTGGTTATAGTAATATAAATCACCACTTATAAATTAATATACTGTAGTATAATCTTGGATTTTAACTTTCAAGTGACTTTTATGTATTATATGATGCAAAATACGAGGCAAACTATAAATTTTATATGATACACTGGTCTTTAGTATATTATAATGTGGATGGGCAATGTAGAATTTTACTGTCATAAAATATTCCTTGCTATTAAAATGGATACAAAGAACGTGGAACATTCAAGCAAGTTTATCTTAGGAGCACTCTTATGTTCATATAATTAAATATTATCCTTTAATACCTGCTAAACTCTAGTTTTATTAAACTGCCTTAAGTGCATAACACTTTTTTTAATAAAATATTTTTTTATCCTCTTCAAAAACGGTAAGGTAGCGTAACAAGTAATAGTAGATGAGGCAATATCTTATTTTTATTTTAAAATACTATAGATTCCATCAGCATATATAAAACATATGCTATGAAAAAAACATATTTGTTGTTGAATACATATTAAATACTCTATGAGCTGATGTAGTTCATTATTAGAATTTTTAATATTTATATGTACGACCAAGCTAAATTTTAATTAATCATTACGATATTAATCCGTAGATTAGGAAAAGTTAGATAAACCTAATACGTGATGATCGATAATTATATTTGATCTCTTAGACACGATAAAAATTGAAAAATATCAAGGTCCAAAACGGATTCCAAAGCTAGGTTTTTTAGGTCAATAGTCAGCGACTTATTATTATTTTTTAAGAATATGTTTCTTGACTTAGAAAATCGTAGAATGTCTTGTAATAAATACATATTGTACAGAAAAGGTCCAGATAGGATTCAAACCCAAGTCTTTCAGCGACTTATACCGATCAATTGAGAAGTTCGAGGGCATTGTGTGCCTTGTATAATTACCTAATGCACAGTACTTTTGAGCATGTTTCACTGGTCTGGTTTATTAGATATCGATAAAATAATGGATCGTTTTTTTGTTTGTTTTAATTTTATTGTTGCGGCATCCATTTGTTAATATTTTTTATGCTATCAACTGATGAAAGAAACAAACGATCTGCATCTTCGAGGCTCTCGTCTAACCAACATTGCACCACACTGCATTTAGTTTAAGAGATGTTTCTGCTGCAGTTAACATCGGTTTGAAACTCTAAAAAAATCCATTTCGAGGCATTGCCTCTCTGAGTGTCACTACAATGAAAATATATATAAACTCTGAATCAAAGTATCAAATTTAAATAAACATGATACAAGTTAAAACCCGGAAATGCCACGACCAATAGTATGCTGAATGTGACTAATCGAATTCACATTTAATACTTTTGTATATGCGTTTTCAAAAGCTTCAAACGTGACAGTAAAATGCCTGAACTTGTGTTAATTAAACGTATTCTCTACTCCTTTTGTATCCCAGCAGTCGATCGAGGTCGTGTATCCAGGCCCGGCGTTAAGGCAAAGCGAAAGAGGCAACTGCCTTAGGCCCTAACCTTTAAGGAGGCCACGCGTTTTTTTTATATTTTTTTTTAAATACTTAAAATAAATAAAATCGCGAGTTGCCGTCACGATTTTATTGCTTTCGACGTAAAATTTTGACTTCTGAGAAGTGATAATTGTTTTTGCGCTCTTCTATTGACCAAAATTCGGTTTGAATATATTTCGATCAATACTTAAAGTAAAAATACAAAATAAATCGCGCCATCACCATCATTGTGCGAATGATCAGTAAAGATATATAATATATTTTTAGGTCATGGTGAAACATTAAAAAGCGGACAAATCCATGAAGTATAGAAATAATTTCTAATAATATATTTCGTTTGATTTGAATACAGAAAAAATAATAACAGTTTATAGTTAATGCATTCATTCGTTAGTTAAATACGCGTTACATTTAGCCCTATAAATAATATAAATATATACATTTATCCCTCGATTTACGCTTTGCTCGTTTTACTACACGGTTAAGAAAAAATGATTTTTTAAAACTCCAAATCATACATATTTGCTTCCACACATGTAACGTGGTGATGTACAAACATAATAGTTCACTCCCATTTCTTGCACTTGACCGACACCTGGAACCTCTTCCACTGCTTATGCAGCGTGTCTTGAGTTGCTTTCTGGAGTCTACGCGTGTCTCTGAAGATTTTTCTTCGTTTAATGGTTTTCTTTAATAATTGATTAATTTGCTTTATTTAATATACTTGAAAATCACAAATTTTTGAGTTTCAGTGCTTTATATACTATTTTTAAAAAAATTTGATGTTATATAATTCTGCTCTGACTAGTTCCCAGGATAAATTAGTGTGAATTTTCATATTTTTTGTCTTTTATCTCTAATTCCTGGTTGCGAAAAATATACAATAAAAAATGCTATTTTATATAAAATCAAATAAAAAATTACACACATTTATAAATCATCATGTACTAATTTTTTTTGGAAGGGGGTCCCGCACCTGATTTTTGCCGCACCGCGGTTTTTAGCCCCGGCCCCGCGTGTATCCATTTCCAATTACGGGATTCTGGGATCGCAATCCCGACGTTCACAACCTACCACCAACACACACATGTTATTGTTGTTCGTGACGAATCATCCGAGAGATTTGTGGAAGATCGGCGCGTTTCGTCCCGCGTGGGCCCTCTCGAAGGGCGTGGGTCGCTGGCGCACACAAGTCTTCACGAACACCGTGTCGCTTTCCGCCCCCGTTATTATTCTTATAATTATTTCATACGCGAGCGCTTGAGAAACCGTAATATATATATACCTATCTGTTCGAAGAGAGAGAAAGAGACTCGACAAACACCTTGCCGAGAGTCACCTTGCTTGCTTGCTTGTTCACTTTACTGCGAACCTAAACGACGCGACGTTTTACCGCCCTGAATAATAAATTGTTAATTATGCGCGCGTGTGCTACTTATATTAAATATTAAACGTGACATTTTCAGCGAGTTGGATGTAAAAATTCAGTGGGGTGATGTTTTTCCTGTGACGTTTTTCCGAGCGTTGTGGTGATATATTATACATATCGATAAACCGAAAATACTATTGAAATAAAAAAGCGTCTCTCTCCTTGTTTTTTGGAAATAAAAATAACTCGTTAGCCTATTGATACTCTTCGTCAAACTTCTTTAGCTATAGCTATTCTATAGCTTTCAATATATCACACATCTAGTTTATGAAATCACCGATTAAAATTAACCCATTCTTGCCGCAAGTTCCAAGTAAAGCCATTGCTTATAAATTGAAGGTCGGGTGTCTCTTATCTCACACGAACGTTTTTCTTTTCAATTTTCTATCGTGTCTGAAGATCGGAATTAATGATTATAATTAATTATTATTCCGTTCGATTCCATCAGATTAGGCTTTCCGGCTTTTCCTTGAAGTGATTAATTAAAATCGAGCTAAGTCGTAACTTTAATGATATGAAGTGCTCCACTGAAGGTAATTTAGCTCACTAGAGTAATAGTACTATATGCTTATTAATAATATTACTTTTGGGCGAACCGTGTTTTTGTTTTATTTTTTATAAAAAATAAATAGTTTTGTACAATTAGTATTATAGATGCGAATCTGAAGTCGAAAGCGTAGTAAAAAAGTATAAAATGTTTCTGGAAGCGTATTCCGAAAATAAGTGCCGTGAGTACTAGGGCATCCATATGACCCGGCTCTCAGATTTTTCATTACTTACTGATTCGGTTCCGGTTAATTTTTGTCCACTATTATATATTGATAAAAAGATTTAATTTTAGTCATAATATATTAATTTTAAAGTCCACAGACAAGATTCTTTTTTGTGATGAAACAAATGTAAGATGGAAAAAAATGGCAAAGAAATATTTCAAAACCACTCTTGTTTTGCTTTTGTCTGTGACCGTGAGATAATTTTAATATATGAATTTGTTTATCGTAAAAACACGTAAAAGGGCTCACCCGTCCCAATATATTGCCTAATTGAAAAAAAAACATTTTCATTCCAGTTTTATTATACACATATCTTTATAAGCTAAAATAGCTCATTATTGGAGTTTATCATACTTGATATGTACGACCAGGCTCGATTTAAAATAATAATCACGGTATTCACCTTTCGAGTTTTGAGGCCGAAAGAGTGTGACTGCAGCCAAAATAAATACCGAGAAGCTGGTAACAGTTTATTCAGTTAAATAGTACAAAAATCCGTGTCATTTTCAATAAATGGGTCCATAATTTCCGTTATAGTGTCTAAACTAGATTTTAGAAATGCCGTTGAAAGTTCTTTTTGCTCTTCTTCAGAATTGCTACTTTCAATATTTTCGTGTTCTTCTTGGTGCGCCAATTCCTTGAGTTCATCATGAACCATACAAGACATGTATCTTGTATAATTTTGAAAAATCATCATTGTAATCCATGACTTCTTATTGGACTCTCAAATCACAGGTAAAATTGCTTTAGAAATTCCTTTCATCGCCACAAGTAGGGGCTTTAACTTAAAGTCTCCATTGGCGTTACCACCCATTAAAAAGGTTTAACGATCTTTCGCTGCCTTAAAGCCTGGTGCACGTTTTTCTTCGCAGCTTAAAAATGTTCTTTTTGGCATCCTCTTCCAAAATAACGGCAACAAATGTTAAATAATTAATAGTTAATGGGTTATATGTAAATGTACGATGCACTCTTAACAGTGGCGATCGGCATACTAGCGTTACGCTTTGGATATCGGGGAATTTGTGCGATTTTCGGGGAATACTCTATTCAAATAAAACAGCGTTAAACCGAAACAGCGCTAAGCGGAGCAGCGCTAAGCGGGGTCTTACTGTATATAGATTTTCAGAGGAATGGATACGGAAAAATATTATCTTTGTGCAAAAAAAATTTTCGCTCTTCTAAACGAAACGATAAATGTTCATATCATTTTATTTTTGTACCGGATTGCATAGTTGCAAGTTATATATTTTCAAACTGGTTTATATCGTATTTATAACCAACCATCAGTCGCTATTCTTAAGTATGATGTTCATTTTATTGCATATTTGACCGACTTAAATCATCATTGCATTTAAATTCAACCCCAACTCTCACCACATCAAAGCACAAATACATTTCTACGCCTTTCTTAACGCGCTCTTTCTATTTACGTTTTTATTATTACTTCGCGACCGCAGCAGTTCGACGGACTGCAGGGAGAGTTTGTCGACTCGAATCAATCATAAAATCGTACGCTCGTATGAGTGTTGTGCGGAGGAGGCTTCTGTCGCCGCGAGCGGCCCCTGGATCTCTCCGCTTCAGTCTCGACCCGGCTCTTGAGCGGGTCGCACGCGTATCGTTCTCAAAACGACGAAACGCACGCGCGTCCAAAGACACGCCGCGAGACCCGAATTTACTTGCGAATAATGCACTCTTGCACCGGGTGAGATTTCGATTCGCGCGGAACAACGTTAAACGCGCGTTATAATTTTTTGTTTTTTAATTAGCAATATTTATTTTTCGATCGGATCGTTGCTGAACAGTTCTGTCAATTACGTGTGAACGGTCGCGTCAAGATGCTATCGTCGCGTCGCGTGTGTGCGCTTTCAACGGATTTTTGTTATCGTATATTTTGTGTGTGTGTGTCGTAATGAAATTGATCGTTAGTGACAGCTGATTGAAGAGAGGGTTGCATTTGTGATTTTGCTGTAGATGTGATTGATTTGTGTTTATGTATATCGACTTCCTGACTGAATTATGTTAATGGCTCCATCGAATGTCATCCCTGTCACAAATAAGCTAATAATAGACTGACTTTCTTATTGGAATTATCATAGAATACAACTGATAAATTAATTTAGATTTTATTTTAATTCACTTGTTTTTTATTATATTTCATAATTAATGCATTAAACGAACAAAATTCTGTTAAATATATTTTTAACAATAAACATATGAATATTGCTTATATCGCTATTGCCCTCTGTTTGGAATTGGAATTGCTTGGAATTGCTCCGATTTGTAATAATTTATAACAATATGCAAATCTTTAAAAACATACTTATGTATTTGCTTATGAATTTCAAAATATAGACATAATACATCAACCATGTCTGCTGATATTTTTTTCAATATTCAGATTTTTCTCGCTGAAAGAGAATTTAACTGTCTGTTTGTTTTCGCAAGATTTAAACAGTGTAACGCACGAGCGGACTTCAGAGAAGTATTTCGTTACAATCATAATGCCTCTCAGTAACATTTTATGTGATCTACGTATTCATTTTAATACCAATAAATATTTTAATGTACTGCTATTCCATTTTCTCATATGCCATACACATTTTTGTGATACCCTGAATTTATCTTTTTAGAAACTCAATAAAAAAAATAATTATAGAAAATATAAAGGTACAATGCCCCTTAGTACAATTTATACGTGTTTAATTTATAATGTTAGTCATCGATCTATAATGACAAAGATTTTTCCATGTCATCCATGTTTTTCTTTACCGTGTTTTTTTTGGAAACATCTTAGATTGTGGAAATATATCTTTAACTTCCACTTTTTTTAACGTATTCCTTAATTATATATTTATTTTGCAAAATTGAACATATCGTAAACCTGTTTGTATCATATCATACGAACGTCCGATTGAAGCAAAAGATTCACCGCTTTCAGAACGTCTAATAATTTCCATCTTTGTCTCGAATCGTGTGAAGTCCTTGATTTCTTTTTGTTCGTATCAACACTAAAGTTTTTCCGTTTCTCATTAATGTTTATAGTTTTTTTTTTTTTTTTAAATTACATTTGAATTTTTTTTTATGTATTATAGAATCTTTAGCCTTATATTAAATGTTGTAACATGCTATTTGTCAACGGATGAGTGTGTTTTGGGATAAAAAGGGACACTGCCTTTTAGTACATTCTTACGTAAAATTATGTTTCTTTGATTTTATTTCTATCCGATCTAATATTTTATAAAGCCATTTAAAATTGAAGTATGATTAAATAATTGCGGTTTCCTACATTTTTTTTTATATATAATGTCTCTCTAGAAATAATGAACAAAATGCTATTAACAGAGTGCTTATGTAGAATTTTAAGCTTAATAAAAATTGTCGTACTTGATATTTATCGACGCGCGAGCGTGTTTTGGGGCAAAAAACTGAAGTTATGCCAAATATAAATCAGTACAATTCTACGTAAAATTTATATTTCTTTGCAAAAAAGCTTGTGGTTTGATTTATAACCGTTCTAATAGTTATTATATTATATAATGCTATATAGAATTAAAATATGACTGAATTATTGCGGTTAGTTGCATTTCTTATTTATGACGCCTTATTTTTACTTAGGACAAAATATTTCCTAGTTTTGTCCAAATGTTACACTTACATTACATAGTTAAAATCCTCGTGTTTCTAATCACAAATCCTTATTAAAAAATATGTACGTATTCATAAAAACTATTTATTGGCGCATTTATAATATAAAGATCTCTCTATAATCTATATTATAGTTTAGTTATGTACACCTAAAGATAAGTAATCGGCGTATTGTAAGTTATATCTAAAGTCTCAACAAACAAACATTAATCTTTTTTATACATTTTATCTATATAATAGTTCTATTATTGATAAAGATAAAGAATCACTTTATTTTGTACCCCTTCCGACGTCCGCACTTCTTACATTTTATTTAACAAACTATTAAAAGTAAATATAAAGAACTAGTTTTTAGTTCATAACCGGAAAGAATCGTATCATTCTTCCGTTACATTTTTAGATAAGAATTTGCTATCTTGCAAAAAACTTATCTTAACAAAGACACCATGCGCTTTATTTGTTTCATCTTTTATTTATAACAGATTGTATTCCAATTTATTTAAGGCCATCCCTCATTCATTGCATATTCTAATAATTTAAGCTATGCACGTCTATAAAATCTGCATTTCCGAGTCGTAATCCGATTCGGTCACACGTGTGTGCCATAAATACCCAGCATAATATTCACGGTCGCACGCTGAAAACGCACATAAAAATGCAGCCATGCATTCCTTCTCGAGTTAATATGTTGAAGCTTTCGCAAAACCTGAAATGTGCATTTGCATTTTAGCCGCTGCCGGGACGTTAAACCTCGAGTTAACCGGGAGAACCTTGTCCCTCTGTAATATAACGGCGCCATATACCACCAAGTCAAAAGCTCGACTTTTGTCGAGGCGGAGAGCGAGAGAGTTCGCTCGCCGGGCTTAAAGCTCTCCGACTGTATACCATTTTATATTTTAATTATCTCTTCGACGGTACGAACTGCGGTCGTGTTGTGGTATTATTATTTATATGTGATAAAAAAATAAATAACCCACATAAGTATAATATGAAAAAGATTTATATGTTGCATGTCGTTATTATAAGTGACACTTGCGCGAGGTCGTTACATTAAATTGAATCGAGTTAACTTATATTTGAATGACACATAATGGATAATGGCGGCTGCGATTTATTATGCAATCCGGACCGTTATTATAGCCGATCGGGAGTCAATCGATCGAAACTTGTGTTTAAATGGCGATTGTTGATGACTCGTTTCGATTGAGCGATTTACTTCCGTTTTAATTTTTAAATGTCATAATTTATTGATTGAAAAAATACGAAAATCACGGAAATGGTATCATGCGAATCCATTTAAAATATAATCTAAATGCAATCTAGTAGCAGAAATACATATAATACTTTATCTCAGGCAAATAAACTGTTTGAATTAAAAATCATAGCACATAGTTTAATTTAAAACTGTGTAGTGAAATATTATAAATGTATACTTATTTATATGATTAAAATAATAAATTCTCCTACAAATAAATATAAAACAGACGATCACAAATATGATCAAAATTAATCGTGAATAAGTTCATAACAGCATTAACAGAATAAATTTGAAATTTATAGTATAATATGACAAAGTATATAATAGAAAAAACTACTGATTTATAGTATGTACTATATTATACTACATTAATCCTTGCATTCATAATTTGTCGCTTATCACCAACGGAAGTCGAAACGAAATGCTTGCTAATTTTAGTTCATAGAGTTTGTCATATTGTCCCTGTCCCTTTTCGAACTACCTGCTTTGAATGCAGCTGCGAATTTAACGAATTAAAACCACTATTTATTGTCACTATTAAATATATTTAGATATAATAATTCAAATAAATAAATAGTAAATAACGTACACTATTCATAATGATATTACTCAAATATCCTTATTTTTTTTTCTTTATTAAATTTTGTTGCAATCAAAGCATCTGGTCGCATACACGTACATTCGACACCGACGAAAGTGTGACCATCTCACCAGAATATCTGGCACACACAATAATAAAGACGAAAATAAATCGCGTTTCTTCGGCCGACAACCGGTCGGTTACCTGTCCTGAGTGGGACGGCAGCTTTTCAACCTTTCCGGCGCCACGTTCGGTTTTTCGTCATTTTAACCCTGCCCACGTGCAAAAATCTACAATTTTTCTACATCGAAATAAACTTCTCGATCCGGCCCACTCGTCTATGTCAAAAAATCTGCGAAAATCAGCGTCCGATTGACAGAAATCGATCGCCGAACATGCAGATGCTGCGCGACCGTTTCGCTCGGGCACGGTCATTGTTAACTGTTATCGCTTTTACTGCACGTTTTACCCGACTGCTTTAATTGACTATTGAACGTGTGTATGTACGCGCACACATAGTATACATACACAAGTTAAGAAAAAGTTAACCTGTCACACGCAGAAGAGTTGAGATTCGCGTGCGTTGCACAATATGATAAAATATCCATAATAGCGTTGACTTGTCAGCGCCGCTCATGTGAGGTTAATTATTTGCGACGTTCATAATAACTGAAAGTTGATAAGTATGAAGCGATATTTTCTTGATATGGTGTTTTTATTATATTTTGACGGACGTCGGCTTAATTTGTGATTGACGTGTGTATTTAAAAAATTGTGTCATGCTAGTTAGTAGTTTCAAAAACGTGAGAACGCTGTTGTATGCATATGTAATAAAATCAATATTTTGAGCTCATGTTATAATTGGTGGAATTTCACTAAAAGTGCATACTCTGCATAGCCGATATTTTTGCATATCTTATTATTAAAAAAAAAAACACAAAAAACAAGAGAATTTTATTAAATATATAAATTTATTATTATTTGTGATTATTGCGACTTAATAAATCACAACAATGCAAGCGCAAGTCAAGGCTCAAGTTATTTTATTTATATTGACCAATAACGTCTACAGTTATTGTTATATGAGCCTATATACCTGTAATTAAAATCTATTTTGATGACTCTTTAATTTTTATAGCTTTATGTTTAAGCCATAAAAAGCCGTTGAATCGGAAGACAATTTACTTAATTTCACATTAAATAAAGTTGTATTATAAATGCTCCTTACGAAACTTTCTTCATTTTGTTGTATATTTAATCACTATAAGATACGTTATTTAATCACTATAAAATACAGCACTACTAAATCGCAATACAGAAACAATTCGATCAATAATTTTTATATTATATATTTTTAATACTGTTTCTGAGTTCGTTATATTTTTAATTTAAAAAAATGCTAATCTTATGTATTCTCAAAAGAATAAAACATGACAATTAAAAAATTTTGGCTTAATATGATACATATGAATACAATACAATACAAATTCCTTTGACTTGTGTCTTCCGGGTGGCCTTATAAGCGAAACCATCGTTGTCTTTTATTAATGATTTATATATTTATTTATGAATTATAAATCTTCCGTTGCGATATAACACGCATTAGCCCAATGCGCTACTACTGTTTATTGTTAATTATATAATAATCACTAAAATTGAAAAACACTTGCGGGTATTGCTCACTGACTTATTAAAGAAGTATTTAAAATCTTTTAAAAATCTGTTTTTTGCTTGTTATATTATGACAATTTCTCGTGTTTTTTTTTTTGATAAAGCAGCTTTGTTCGAATGTCGCTTTCTACTGGGTAATTTTATTCGATCTCTTTATTCAACCATCAGAAATAAATCTGAAAAACAAAATGAATAGTGATGGTTTTATTATATAATAATGCAATAGTCTCGCCACTGCTTTACCACGCCGCTTAATATTAAATAAATGCTTATTATGGTTGCTTCTTTATGAGAACGTGACACGTGATTATAGGCGCGTATTAGTCTTATAGTATTATACATTTAATTATTTTTATTTTACTTTTATCAATATATTTAATATGAGATTTTTTTTGAAGTAGAATAAATTAAAAAGCTAAAAATCATTTACATTAGTATTTTAACGAACACAGCTATTCCGTATTTTATTAAAATTGGATAAAACAAAGACAATAATTTTTGTGAGTCAAAACAATTATACTTCTTAATAGTAAGTAATGATTGTTATATCATCATATTTCACTAATTGTAAATGCAACGTGATAACATTTAAGCATAGCGAGTGGGTCAATTTTTTTATGCACGTTTATTTGATAACAAACGACCATATGGTCGTGTATAGAGTTTGACTGACCTCGCGCTCATACGTGAGTTCATCAGGGTTTGCAATTAATAATAAACCATTTTGAATCTGCCCAATGAGGTATCATAATATAATCATAATGACGGATAAGCGTAGTCCGTAACGTCTCAGACTAGTAACTCTGAGGTTGCGGGTTCGAACCCCGGCAGCAGTAATTTTTATTTATGAAAAATAAGCTATTATTAAAATATTGATCCCAGCTGCAGTGACGTCTATTGGTTATAAATTATATTCAATTATTAATGTAGGTGTCACCGATTCCCAAACTTTCTGGTGGTTAATACTTATTTGTAGTTATTCATTATATCTGATTGACTTACTCAGTTGGTACAGATTTTCCCCGTTGTAACGTATTAGGCTTATGCATGTCGGGTTACAATGGAAGATTTAATAAAAATTCGTTGTTTTTTATGTGGATATGTATTAAATTTGTGCTTCAGGATATTCGAGACAAACTTCGTTTCATTTTTCTAATGTCCACCCTTGGGGTCAGGGTCAGATGATGTCGCCTTAAAATGCAGTAACATACCTAGGTGCGTTATAAAATTGCTTCATTGTGGTCCGAACATTTGGACAGGCGCGCAAAAGTACATCGTAAAATTTAGCGTCCTTTGTCTCTCGAAGATATTGTTTATGGCGTTCGCTTCGCTTTTATTGCGTGCTTCCATTGACTTTTATGTCCTCCTTTCCGATTGGACTTGCGCTCGAGATGGCCGCGGCGCTGATGAAGATTGAATGATATCCGACCGCAAAGGGTTTAAAGCGGTCGTTCGCTGCTGAAAGGATCGAATTTCGCCGGGCGAAAGTAAGGGTGGGTTCGTCCGACGGGGAAATTGCTAGTTTTTAACCCCTTGCGTGCTAGTGTCTCTCGTGCGAGAGCTAAGGAAAACCCTAAAATAAATTATTATAATAGTCTTTAAAATTAAATAAATATTCTCTAAACGTGAGGGTTGTAATGGTCATTTACGTTTTTGTTGTCGAATTACAATGCGTTTGCGCACATATGTTCTGCGCTTATGAAACTACGTTGTCATTATATAACAATTTGGGACCAAAAAGTTCGTAAATCGTCATTAGCGTTTCGATTTTTTCTTCGCCTGCCATCATTCCATATTCGGCTTGACAAACATACGCGCGTAAAAAAATTACGACCGTATAAATCATACGAAACGTCTTGCGAATTGATGACTTGCATTGTGTCATATCAGTGATTCTCAAATATATGTAATGTACCCAATCGCAGTGATGATATGATGCTTTCAGAATGTTAATGTGTCATGTTTTACTTTGTAATAATATCGATCGAACCTCAAAGAGTGAGTAACATAGTAAAAATTCACATAATTGTGTTAAAACTGTGCCGGGAGGAATATAAAAATAATAATAAAAAAACTGAAATTCTTGACTTAATATCTTATCTTATCAAAAACATTGCATTTGTGATAATCGACTACATCTAAAGCTTTGTAAATCTATTTTATATTATATTTTTACGTTGCTTAGGAATAAACCTGTAATTAGTTACAGACAGCTATCTGGTTATCTTTGCATACATATATTGGGAGGCGGTTCTTTAAAAAGAGTAGACGCTTCTAAGCTTACTCAACGTCAAAGTGATCTTTTTGAGTTTTTCAAACTCTGCAACTATTCATTTAAACAAAACTTGTGTTACAATTACGCATTTTAAGATGTTTTTCAATTTTTTGTCAGGCAGACGAAGTATGAAATACTTAAACCACTCAATAATCCGACTTTAAATAAAATAATCTTGAAAATTTTGTAGTTGTTTATTTTTAAACATGCATTTATTGAGCTCGTTTTTAACCCTAAATATCATATCAGTTACTTAGAAATCTGGTTTTAGCTCGAAAGTTTCAGAAGAAGCGAAAATTTTATTTTTTCACACGCCTATAAATCTATGATTTAAAGAGTACTATGATTATATTTACATACATATATTGAAGGTATATTATTTAGAAAGAGAAAGCTTACTTAACATTGAACTGAAGTTTTTCAAGTTCTGCAACTATTCATTTGAAAAGCAACCTCCCTCTTTTAAGAAAAATTTACCTTATAAATATTACTCTTCGAAACGCTTGATACCCAGCGTTCTCACTGCATCCGCGCCGACACGATTTTATTGCTTTTGACGTGAATTTTTGACTTCTGATAAGTGATAATTGTTTTTGCGCTCTCCTATTGACTTAAATTCGGTTTGAAAATACTTTAATCAACCCTCTTATATTAAAAGTCTACAGTAATATCAGTAAGGATAGCTATCATATTTTTAAAACATGGAAATCGAAATGTAGACAAACTGTGGACCAATATGTGAGATGTCTGTACTTTTTCCGCATGTTTTCCTTTGAGAGATGAATTGGTTTTGTTTGTATTTTGGGCTTCAACTAATGAAAGTTCTAAAACTATAATTATTTTTAGAACTTTCATTATGTTTGGTTTGGGCAAATGGACGTTTCGCAACTGTCAAATTGAGTTTCATAGACATTTTAGAGCAGCATATAATAGCACTAGTTAATTTTTTAGATTTTTAATTTTTTTCTATACTTATCATTAATCACTAACACAATTTTATTGCTTTTGACGTGAATTTTTGACTTCTGAGAAGTGATAATTATTTTTGCGCTCTCCTATTGACTAAAATTCGGTTTGAAAATACTTTGATCAGCCCTCTTTTATTAGAAGTTTCATAGTAATATCGGTAAGGATAGCTATAATATTTTTAAAACATAGAAATCGAAATGTAGACAAACTGTGAAGCAATATTTGAGATGTCTGTATTTTTTTCGCATGTTTTCGTTTGAGAGATGAATTGGTTTAGTTTGTATTTTGGGCTTAAACTAATGAAAGTTCTAAAACTATAATTATTTTTAGAACTCTCATTGGGTTTGATTTGGGCAAATGGACGTTACGCAACTGTCAAATTGAGTTTCACTAGTTAAATGTTCAAGTTTTTTCTATACTATCATTAAGCAGTGACACAATTTTATTGCTTTTGACGTGAATTTTTGACTTCTGAGAAGTGATAATTTTTTTTGCGCTCTTCTTTCGCTTATAAGAGTTTTTTTGACTTTAGCTAATGAAAGTTCTAAAACTATAATTATTTTCAAAACTTTCATTAGGATATGTTTGGGTGTGAACAGCAAATGAACGTTTCGCAACGTAAACATTTTAGAGCAGCATAGTAGAAATATATATCTACTGATGAAAATGTATTTGCACTTAACTACTGAAAATATAACTTTACTGAAAAATACACATTCACTATAAATGTTTACATTGCATGTAAATAAATAATGATTATGTAAATGTATATATTACGACATATAAAAAAGTTTAAATCATATGAATTTACTAGCACCTGTCATATAAATTTTATTTTTTTATTGACCTTATCTGCCATCTTTTTTCAAAATGGTGGCCATTCAAAAAAATAAAAATGTTTTGAAATAGACAATAGAAAAAAAGTAAATGTGCAAATAAATAAGTGATTAGTTTATGAGACATACATATATTGAAAGGCGATTCTTCAGAAAGAGTAAATAATTTTTCTCAACTTCAGTGTGTTACATTATTGAAGCTTTGCTACTATTTATTTTTAATACAAAATAAATTAAGCATAAATACGTTTGAATTATGTATGTGGTTGGAATAATTGTTACTATATTTTGTGCAGGGTCTTAAAGAATAACTATTTTATTTATATCTGTCAAAATGATTATGATTGTAAATTTACATTACTTTTTTGACAACATAATTTATTACGTGGTCTCGGAACAACGTATAAATCAATTACCTGGAATAATCAATATTACCATAAATTTGGATATAATACTATTTACATAACTTACTCAACCTCATAAACTCCCACGCTTTTAAAATAAAAAATGTCGTAGATTTGTTTGTTTTGCTAATCAAACATGATTTCTTTGACGCCTTTTATAAATTCTTGATCTTTTTTTCGACGGTTTCAATTAGCACTCGCTTGTAAACCGTTTCATATATGGACGGTATAAGTGGGTGATGCTGTATTATGATAATGAAAATTTCATACATTGTATGTATATTGCAGTTATTAACTCGTTTCGCACGCCTAATTTGTCTTTGCAGTAAACAAACTCTTTTCTTGCATTGAATGAGCTTAGAATAAAACTAAACTCAATCAAGAGAGTTTTTAATAGATTCGTTCAACTTAATTTATGCTTGAATCACGTTTGTCTCGTTTTCCTGGTTGCTTACAGCATTATTAATGTCTTAATTAGCAGAAATGCACCTGTAGCAAATCGCGTCCACTACTTCCAATATTCAATGAAGGCTTTCTCAAAATCACACATCCTTTTGACGTTTCTGTTCGTCGATCGCTACACAACAAGTGTCCCAAAGGTCAGCAATTGTTGAAGTCATCACTCATCATCACGCTTAACGACAAACGACCACTGTCCCCTGCTAATTTATCATCGTAACGGCAGTTACGGAACTCACTGCTCGCAATAAAATAACTCTCAACCGCGAAATTATAAATCATGGTTGTGCCTGGCTTACCGTTAAATTTACGGTCATTTATTTTAGCAATAGACTAAAAGTAATAAATGATAAAAAAAATCGATCGACCGGGTACCGGTTTTGAAGGCGATTATGCATTCTTCGCGGGGGTTGCTGTGCTCTCTTTTTGCAATTTGTACTGCACTTGCCAATCAGTGATACAAAACATGTGTCTTTGTAAGGCCGAAGCAGAGCAATTCGTACGGAAATCGATTATGCTGTAACGATCGGTTGTGTCAGCAAATTACACGGTTATGGTACACGCTGTACGAAATTTGAAGCGAACAATGACCTTTTGCTGAATCGTACGTGCGGCCCAAAAAGTGCCAATCTGCGTTCGGAATTAACATATTATTTAATCGCGATGAAATTCTGAAGAAATATACACAATTTTGCATTCGGCACCTGAGGAATTTCCGCTTTTTAATTACTGGAAAATACCGGTATAGATTGTGTGTATTCCTCCATCATAAAAACAATAGTTAAAAAATAATTAAGCGCTCATAATAACGTGCGCCCGTTTTTAATCATGAATGTGACCCACCGATAACCTGCAATTGTGAGTTATCTCTCACAAAATGTTCCACAACAGCAATATTTTGAGTTCAGTCACTTAATAATAAACATGCGACCTTCTTTAGCCGTCGGCTTTGGTGTACCGCAATCAATTTCAATAAACATCTAATTAGATATAGCAAGATAAAAACTATAGCACCCGAATAAATATTAATCGCTTTGTGTAATTGAGAGAAAACTTACTCAGTCGTACCCCTTAATTGTTTTTAGGGCTCCGTCCTAGTTCTCGCGAGTGTTCGTATAAAAAGAGCAATTAATTGAAGTACGAGTGACGTTTACAGCCAGCGCTAATGAGTGTGAGAACTGACTAGAGAAGAAGAGAAAAAAAAACAGTTTCAGCGTAATGAAAAAGTGAACCGAAAAATGGCAACTACGTGCTTTGGCCCGCCGCCATTGCCACCCAATAAACGCGGTTCCACTTCGACTAACACCAATAAAGAGACTCTCACGAGGAAAAACAGCAACTCTGCAAACGCCAGTTTGACTTCTTCCACGTACATGAGCTTCAAAGACCCTCTGGACGAGATCCTCGTCATCAGTTCAGAAGATATCGTACCGGAGAAAGGCAACAAAAAATGTCACCATCATCACAAGCGAAAGAATTCTTTAAAAAAATGCAAACACGCTTTGAATCTATCACTGGCTAAATTCACTGAAGATAAAAACGCTAAGAAGAGCAACTCGAACGAATCTACGTTCAAAAGCACGGATCTAGTGAGCGGATTCGATAGGAGCTACACGAATGAGAAGTCGTATTTCTTGCATTCGCCAGACGCCCTTGAAGACATACCGCTGAAGACTTTCAGTGAAGTATTGAGCAAAGGTTGCGACGATCTTACTGCTTGCGAAGAAACTCCCTTCGCTACTGTGAAGAACACTCCTTTCTCGAGACCGTCTCCGACTAGAGCTAGTTTTCATACCAACTCTTTGACGAGGAGCTTTCGCGGTTTCGCCGAACTGAAACTATCGCTGCCTAGAAGTTCTTCCGAGGGGAATCTCTCGGTTCTTCTGGACAAAGAAGTGCCCCTGAGCTTGAGTCCTCTGGGATCCAGACGCGGAGGTCCACCGCTGCAATCGAACACTCTCGGAAACACCAGATTCAACAAGTGCCTCAGGGTCCTCAGCGGCAGTTGGAAGAATCTCTTTCAATGTAAGTCTATCATTTAGCATTTTTTTATTGAATTATTATTACGGAACCGGTTGGCGGCTTACAGTTATTGGACTTCCGTACCGGTCGATTGTTTTTTTGCTCTTGTCTAAACAATGTAACACTTAACGACCACTATGTCAATGCCCATGGCGTTAGCTTTCTGCAAATTGATGGTAGAAAGAATTCATGTTTTGGATCACGTACTACCAAAAAAACACGTTTCAATACCCATATGTACCTGATTGCACTAGATTTGATTAGATAGGCATCCGCATTGTGTTCATATGAGATATTTTAGCACCGTGACTATTGATTAATTTAACCTTGCGGAGAAAATATTTTTTTTCTAAATTATTGACTAATAATTTGCATATTAATTTATAATAGCGTAGTCCGTAAGGTCCAGATTGATAACACAGCGGCAATGGGTTCGGGCCATGACAGCGGACTCGAATTTTATTTTTAAAAATGCGTTATAATTAAAAACCTGGATGTACTGAATCTGGCAATTTCTCTCATGTTTTTATTTGAAAAAGCACCTTTGTACGATTGTCTGCTTTTACCGAAAATTTCGATTTTTTTGGTATTCTAAATATGACGGTTTATCACGTGTTTTTATTTAATAAAGCACATTTGTTTTCCATATTTATCTAACAATATTTATATGAAAGGAATCCATGACATATCCTTATAATATTTTTCGTTAAAATAAGATCTAATATAAATAAATTAATGTTCTCCGAATTCTTAAACAGATTCATAAAATATAACTAAAAGATAAAAACATATTTTTATTTAAATAATTTCAAATAAATTCTTGCCTTAAATGTTAAGTAAAAAGTTAAGTAGATATGTTTTTAAATATTTGGTTTTCGCCATTCTAGTCATTTTCAAAAATTGTATTATTTAAAAAAGCATACGAAACTTCTAGTCTAGTGCCAAAAGTCGATATAAAAATTATTATAAATCACTAGAATAATTGCTACATTTACACATGTCATATAACTTGTTCAGACATTTTTTCTATAACTTAAAAATCTCACATTTTTTACAAAAATAGTTTACTATAAATATTCTTCTGAAAAAAACGATAAATTACACGAATTTAAAACTGCTTAAAATTAAATCAGTCCTTGAAATGTGCGATTAGACATAATTACATCGGATATATAATATGTAATTATATTAAAAAAAGTTTAAATAAACTGCAAAACGGGCAAAAAATGTTTAGGAACTGATTATCCAGAAAATTTTACAAAGATGTTTTATGTACTATATGCTTACTTAGTCAGATGTAGAAAAAATTCAAAAATCTTTAAATGTCCATTATGTTTTTCTTAAAAAAATAGCCATAAACTTCTTAGAAACTTTTATTACACACTAAACTTTACATTTCTTATAAAATGTAGTATTACAAAAAGCTATGACAATGCTTAAATATTTATTAGGCGGTCGGAGAAAGATAACGCCGATTCCGACCACGCGCTCATTGTCGTTAACCTTCTTTTTTTGGCCTTAACCGTTATATTTACAACTTGGTGTTTAATTTTAAATACGATATACTAAATACTATATAATTTATACCTCGTACATATAAAGTAATAATAATATTAGGTAAAACCATTTTTCTTTTAAAATACTATTTTTTTAAATAAATATACAAAAATAATAATTTCATTTAATAAATCTGCAATATTATACATATTTCAATATGTGAATTCCTAATACTTACGTTATAATACAAATATTATTATTCTACGCCTAAAAGAAATACTCTACAGCCCATTGAATATATATCCGACTCTTTCTCCAATGATACTGTTGGATCCGGCATTTCTTGTCGAAGTAGTAGCTCGGCAACTAAAAGGTTAAGATCGATTATTAAATTGCTTATTTTGTACCAATTGCTCTATTGTAATTAAAAGGTTATTTATGATTCAAGCACATGTGTACTGTTTATACAGATTCTGTTGTTTTAAGAGCCCTTGAATAAATAAAATCATCTAAACATTAGTATTGTTTAGGTTTCAGCTCAACCTCTAATTATTTTTCTATGGTGAACCGCGTTAGAAACACAAATTGAATCATCTTCCAATAATAATTAATTTCAACCTTAAATTAATTGAACGCATACTTCTTATCTCATCTTTTTTATGTATATTTAATTAATTCGAAGAAATAACATAGTGTTAAAGGTTAAAACCGAACGTCCAACGGCAACAATGAGATTCGATTTACGTTTTCTTTTTGTCCTCTCTGAGATCTCGCCCGACCCACGCGTGATTCTCTTTCCTTGTACACCATATGGTCTTCCTAAATCGTGCTATCGTAACTAATCACATGTCTTCTTTTAAATAATATGGAAAATTAATCGTACGACATGCACGCGCCCTTTTTTAGAAAAAGCTCTTTTTTTTATAAGGAGCTTTCGTCGCCGCTCGCGGACCGAATGCATTTGCATGCACGTCTCTTCTTTATTTTCTTTTTTATTTTTTTATTTACATCGTTCTTTCTCACTCTTACGGTTAAAAGCCTTCACGTGTGGAGGATGGCAGCGTTGCACCAAGGCCGTGGAATTTCCTGTCTTGCCCGCAGCCATTGTCTGTTAAGAAAATCTTGATGTCGTATATGCAGATACGTAATGTGTACGCTGATATAAAAATCGTATAAAATTAACCCGTCCACTCTTATATACTATATTTATGCAAACAACCGCTGAAAAATAAATTTATAAACTCGTTTTAATCAGCGATGAATACAAAGATACAGTAATTACTGTGGCAGATAACAGAAATGCTTTTGCATTCTTAATATGTATATTCGGTGAGTCACAAAAATACACTTTTGCTTTAATCAACGACTGTAATTTTCAAGCTTCACCAATATGACATGAGTAAGAGTAGGTAGATGTCTCACTAGTTTGTTTTCGCTTTTCTGTAAAGCTGTGCCTTTCGTATACAAAAATATACAATCAATTAAAAGTATGTTTATTAACTCGAAATATGCTAGATAAGTAAGGTTAGTTTCACTTTATAAAGTTTCAGTAAAGAAGATGAATTGGCAAGAAGTATAGATTTATAAGGTATATCATGTTTAAGCTTTCATCGAGCGCCCAATCCAAAAGCGCGTGCGCAAGTCGCTCTGATTTCTCTCTGTATTTATTTTTTATTGCCAAATTTTTAACACATCTTGTTTTGAAAGTACGAAATTTTGCAAAAATTACACACATTAGCGAAATGCCCAAGAGGTTTAACGGCGCGATAAACGTGTCCACGATGACGCGATGCCTCTGAGATATGGGTGAGCGAGTTTTTTTCTTATTTTTTTCCCAAATCGCGCACATGTGCCTTGTTTTAAAGAATAATTTATATGCATACTTTATAAATTATAACTGAACGTATGCGCAAACGAACAAGAATAATAAGCACACGTTTTTGGGTGGTACTGTCTCTTATGTGTCGCTTGTCACAAAATCAGTCGCATCTTCGTGCTCGAATTGCGCGTACGTGTCTCGAAGACTTCTGACGTTTGTGAAATTTGTGATACCTACAGAGTGTTTAAAATTGTAAACTTTCCACCTTTTTATCAATTTCAATCAATGCTTCTCAACTATCTAGACGAATATTCACCAATAGAATCAATTTCTGGTGTGATTCCTCTGAGTGAATCATTGAAATTCTGTTTCTATATTTTATTGGTGTATATGTACATATGTATGTAGTAACTTAGAAGCTTTCAGGTTACATTCATAGGTCTTAAAATGCTTTAACAAATGTCGAAAGAGTAACAGCTTCACACATGCTCCTTGTTTGTTTGTTATTCACATCATCTCAACAAAGACAATGTTTATCAAGATGCTGTTTTTAACACTCTTTACCGACTATGATCCTAATAAATTTATGTTATAGTAGTAATTTTATACAATAATAACTATTGCCACTTTTCTTACAAAACAGCATCTTACATGTATATATTTGTTTTTTTTTTTAATGTTCAAGAGAAAACATGGTTCCCAAATTCAAAGGCAAACTCCGTAAATGGAACCATATAAAACCACAAAATCTAAAATAGCTCGACCCAAAGCTTGGGTAAATTTAATACGGGTTGTTTCCATAAAATCTCTTATGTGTATTATTGCAATGGAATCAACCTATACTTGTCTTTGTCTTTGAAAAGAGCAGTTCATTCACAAAAATGTAAACATTGAAGGTAATTCTATGATTTGATTAAAAATAAAATGGTTTTAATTCACGTGTATAACATACTTAATACAGAATATAAAAAATATTGTGGCATTTATAAGTTTTAAATTAATAAAAAAAAATTCTGGTGATTTTCTACAGCTGATTTTAAGTGAGTAAAAAAAGCAAAATTTATTCTCGTTTTTCGCAACATTTTACTGACCCTAGATTATTTTTAGATTATTTTTCTTGTCCCATATATAATAGCTCGACCCAAACAATTTCCTAGATTTTCCTAATCTCAACGATGAATAAGTAAAATGAAATTGAGCTAGCTCTATTGATTTAACCCTTTGAGTAGTGAGTTAATTTATACACATTTGTTATTTTGTTAGTATACACCTGGAAGTGAGTTAATTTTACGTAATTTTCTATAATTATTTCTGTTGTTTTAATATTTTTTAATTTTTGAATTTCGTTCATTTATTTTACATATTTTCTTATATATTACTCGGCTTTCGAGAATTTTTTTATATCAATTCAAAGGCTCTCAATATTTTTTATAAAATTAATATAATATTTATTATGTTTATCTATGTCGTACATTTTAATGTATTGATTTTATTATCTATAAAAATCATTTAAAATGAATGAAATTAAAAAAATATTATATAAATATGTTATATAAATAAAAACATGTAAAACTGAAAGATCGATCGCCGTACATGTACGGCGATACCGCTCAAAGGGTAGATGTAAAATTGTTTATAATTATTAAAATAGATATCACTAATTTACATACTGATTTTAATATGCTGTGTTACTTGTAACCCATTGGGCATTAATGGCATTACAATCTTTCTCCGAATTCAGTTCGTCCTTGACGTGTGCCGGATGTGTTCACAAGCGACATTCAAGGTGTTTCGCTGACCCTCAAACTTTTTTTGTTAAAACATATTTTTAACAAATTTTATTGTGTTCATTACAGTATAAGTCAATCTTGTAATTAAAAATAAAATAAAAATATATCATTTTCCTTACATTCAATATAACAAATATTCAGTGTAACGAAATTTTTTCTTTGGTCTTGTGAGCTTCGCTATACTGAGATTTCACTGTTTCTCTATTTAAGTGTAGGAAAATTATTGATAACTCATCAATATCATGTATGGTTCCTTATACAAACATATCATTATTTGTTAAAAGGTGATGTTTATTTTGAAACTACTGATTGAATCAAACCATTGTCCTGTTCATTCCTTTGCTTATTTATATTTACAACGATTGTCCCTTTCTTATATCATTTTATCCACAAATTAACGCAATAAAATTGTATTTTGCCAAATGATCTAATAGTCACCCTGTAGTCGCCGAAAGCATCCGCAGGGTGCCGTCGTCGATTGATCGCGCGGCGCCAGGGCCGCTTTCGTCGTAATTTCCTACGGGGGCATCAATCACACGGGCCGCTAGGTCAGGCTCGCATCAATTACAGTGAACTCTACTCCGAGCCAACAAACGGCGTCTCGTCTCGCCCCAGACGAGACAGTTTCACCGGCGGCCATTGTTTTCAATCTGCGGTCTTAGCGTCATATATCAATCGCGGATCATGTCCGAAAGCTCCGTTCGCACACCCGTCGTGATCTTCTCGGCCCAGTTCGACTTTCACGATTAACAGCGATCGGCGTGATGTTGTTATACAACGACGAATACGGTACGCTTTGATACGTTACAAATATCCTGTAAACTTTCAATGATATATGAGCTACCAACGATCGTGGTCGTTGTGTATGATGAAAAAGTGAAGCAGAAATGTATAAAAGTTTCATAATCATATTGCACTTAATACTCTTTTAATGTGAGTCGCTCTGGTCTCTGGTTTGTCGCGGTGCTAGTCGGAGTCAATTATTTTAAGCGTTTCGACGAATGGGATAAACTGTTTTTTAGGCCATGCTTTCGGGTGGCTTTTTATAAGCGAAACCATTGTAGTCGCTCCCCAAATTGTATATATATATATATATATATATATATATATATATATATATATATATATATATATATATATATATATATATATATATATATATATATATATATATATATATATATATATATATATATATATATATATATATATATATATATATATATATATATATATATATATATATATATATATATATATATATATATATATATATATATATATATATATATATATATATATATATATATATATATATATATATATATATATATATATATATATATATATATATATATATATATATATATATATATATATATATATATATATATATATATATATATATATATATATATATATATATATATATATATATATATATATATATATATATATATATATATATATATATATATATATATATATATATATATATATATATATATATATATATATATATATATATATATATATATATATATATATATATATATATATATATATATATATATATATATATATATATATATATATATATATATATATATATATATATATATATATATATATATATATATATATATATATATATATATATATATATATATATATATATATATATATATATATATATATATATATATATATATATATATATATATATATATATATATATATATATATATATATATATATATATATATATATATATATATATATATATATATATATATATATATATATATATATATATATATATATATATATATATATATATATATATATATATATATATATATATATATATATATATATATATATATATATATATATATATATATATATATATATATATATATATATATATATATATATATATATATATATATATATATATATATATATATATATATATATATATATATATATATATATATATATATATATATATATATATATATATATATATATATATATATATATATATATATATATATATATATATATATAAAAATATTTTTTAGTGCACGAAATAAAGGCAATTGTTTTATATGCGTGTGTTGAAGATCATAACCAAATAAAATAGTAGTCTGTAGTATAATAAAACCACATAAGTTCACTTTCAACTAAAGGTGTTTAAAAATCAGAGAAAGTGACGCATGCTTTCAAATACCAGATAATGTAGTAAACGTCTTATAACACGACAATAGAATTTTTTTCTTATTATGAAATTGGTTTTTCTGCGACGTTTACTTGCGAGTGCAATCATTCGTCACCATCTTTTCAACCTCTTAAATTGGCGTAAATGAAACTCTTAATGCCAATTTACTCATAATGAACGAATAAATTGAAAACCATACTACAACTATATTTTTATTTTTTAATAATTTTTTAATAAATATTTTTTCACTAAATTTCTATAATTCTTTTTCAATAATAATTAATATTCGCAATTTTAATTAAACGGTTAATATTTTGATTTGCAAATTAACGAGGTTAAATATTTTAATAGTCAGTATATGTATAGTCTATCCAAGATGTTAGCGCTCATCATTGTTGTGTTGGAAATAAAATTAATTTAATTAAAAAACTAAAAATCAATTGCACTTATAATTTCACATTGTCATCCTATTATTTTTTCTCACCAATACTGTAACGATGAGCGTTCATATCTTGGACGGACTGTACATATTATGTATAGGTTTGTTTTGAAAATATTTTCGTTTGCTGTGCATTTTGTCTTCAATACACTTCTCGAGTAAGAGTCATGTATAATTGGTCCTTTTAGGTCCGAGTCTCTTAGTTCTGCAATCCTTAACATTTTTTAATGTAAAGATATTGCGTTTTGTTCGTAGTCATTGTCATAACAACGTAACAGATGTTTTTGAATGACGGGTTTCTTCACTTGCTTCGAAAAATAAAATCGTTATGTTATCTAAAAATATATTATTTAGAATATATACAAATCTCTGTATACAACCATCAATTTTTTTAATAAACTATGTATGCTTTTTACACGAACTATATTTATCAAAAATATTTTTTTAGTCTCAAAAATTCAAATACCGGGAATTTCCAGGACTTTGTTTCGCTTCTGTGATTTTAGAATCACTAGTAAGAATAGATGAGAATTTTTTTATGTCACTCTTGTAATGTTCTATATTTTTTTTAAATAAATAAAAAAACTTTAATTTAAAAAAATGTTACTTGATCATTTAAAAGACATATTTTTACATATCCTAGTGACACAGCAAAGATCTTTTAACGTGCACACTTTTATAACTAGCAAATTTACCTACGGTTTCTAGATTTGCGTTGTTTTGCGTTGCGTTGATTCTTTACAATTCGTTTTAATTTTAGATAACACAGCATATTGTATACAAGATATATATTTTCCATCAATATGTAGTAAAACCCTAATCCTATAAATGTTTCACGCATCTGTTTATTTATAGAGCAATTCTTAAATGTATATACATATGAACATTAGTCGAAACCCTCAATTAAAAATAATATGGTCATAAAAACAAGATTAATTGTTACTACCTTAATAAAGGTATGTCAATTTGTTCCATACCGTTATTTTGCTACTTATAAATTTGATTAAGCCGATTATTACAATACAGAGTTTATTAGCAAGCTTAATTGGAATACTTTTACGAAGTCAAATCCCTAATTCAAGCATTAGGTTTACGCATCAAATTGCGTTCTACGCCGTTAAATTTTTAATTAAAACGTCGTTTATGTTTGCGGATACTGCAGGGTCTTTTTTCGACCCTGACCCTTTCGCCATAAAGGCGTGATGTTATTTTTATTTGACGAACCAGAGAGAGAGAGAGAAAAGCAGGTTTCGCGAATTCGTCGAAAAAATTTTATCGGTTCGGCAAATCTCGAATTGCATTCAGTCTTACTTTTTTATTTGGCTTCAGAAAGCTTTTCAATTATTATGAACCGAGACCTTTTATGTGCACTGCGTGAAAGCGCTTTTATTTATCGGACAAAATTATTCAGAACCTCCAAGTCGTCAACCTTTCTGTACGGTGTTAATGAAAGCTGCACTGAAATGAACACCATTTACCATTACATGGAATAAATCAAAATATTGTGGTGCTGTTGGAAGACTCGAATCAAAAGCTCGTTTTTTTATCAAAAGGCGTAAGCCAATCGGCCCCGGCGTTTAAAAATAAAACAAAGCTCACGACACGGAAGAAGAGGCTTTCTCACGACTCGGTAATGACTCAATCAGTCGGCCGATTTGATGTGTATCATCACGCCTTTTCGCCGTCCATCACGCGCCACTTTTTAGCATCGGCGCGATATCCTGTCGTGTTAAACAAACATTTTGATTGGCACATCGTTTAATTTCGTAAAATCGGTCGTCAATTAATCTAATAATCTATTAGCGAGTTAAACGTGCAATATATAATACCTGATTTGGGTATCGGTTGCAATATTTAACCGCGTCTGACCCGAATGTGCCAATCGTGAGCTGATGATGATGAAGAGCTACGCCTACCTGAATTAATTTTGTCACGATGACGCAGAGTTGCATATAGTAATTATCATTAAGCAATTTTGAAATAATTACAATGACTTTATGAGGTAAAATGTAAATTATTACAATACATTCTTCTTGAGTGAAGGTAAATTGAGAGCCAATCGCGTTATTGTTTAGCTCCACTTCAAAATACAACCGTTTGTGAATGTTTTAGAATTAAGGTGACCGTCTGATAATGATAAAGGTTAGTCCAACAAACATTTGAGATGGCTTAATGCTTATTTCTTTGCCAAACCATTGTTGGTTTAACAAATTTTTAATACCATTGCTAAAACTTTCATGCTTGCACTACACTCTCTGGAAGTTGTCCGAACCGAAGTTCAAATGAAGTCGGCCGAGGTCGCCGACTTCCGAGTAGCGGCCACACTGCCACAAATTTCATATGACGTCCGCACGGCGGCTGCTGTCACGTACAGCTGGCATATTTGCGCGCGATCGAAAAATGTGCCAAATAATCGCAATTTTTAAATTGTTATTTTATTAAAATTACGCTACTGATAATTATAAAAGTTTGTGTGGGCACCCACCAATACAATATCAGTGAAAACTTTTCGTTCGTAAATATTCAATTTACGTAAAATTTTTGTCGGCTTTTGTAAAATGCCATAAGGCATAAAAATGATACTTCAGAATACGAACACCACATCTGTGACTATCCTAGAATTGTCGCCATCGATTCTAAATAAGAATTCGTTATGGTGTGACATTTATATAAACCGATCTAGGAAAATACACAAGGATATTCGAAACGATTTTTTTAACAAAATCAAGTACCACTAATTATTATTTAATTTTATATGAAAAAAATATATGTTAGAAGAATATACTATCAAAAATATAATTAATCCCTTTTGGTGTCCTAAAATATTCAAAGATGTCAGTAAGAGTCCCCGATAAGCATGTGGTATTATAACTTAACCACGTGACCACGATGCAGCGCTCATCATGCGTGTTGACCATAGGACGCCTACGCGCTTACTGAAATCGAACCAAGCTACTCGTTCTATCTCAGTTTGCGAAAAACCATATTATTATCTCTCTCACTCTCGTCACGCGAGAGAGCGAAAGGAGAAGTATTTCACCGCAGCTCCGACTTCGGTCCGTTTGCCGACAATGTTTGGAAGCGCTCGAAGTTGGCCAAGTCGACTAAATTACCCCCACTTTACCTCCCGTTCTCGTTAACCTCGGACAACTTCCGAGAGGTTTTAGAGCTGGCAAAACCGAACTCGACCGAAGTAACCCACTATATTCTCCGTCCTTGGCCAACCTTAGCCGACTTCCAGAGAGTGTAGTGCAGGCATCAGCAGGCATCAATTCACAATATAACACACGGTATTTTTTATCCTGGCCATCTATTTATTGTAAATTGTCATTTAAAAAATAATTTTTGGGAGAAATAAGATCATTGCTAAAATTAATTTACTATAACTTTGGTCTTTAGTTTTAGGTGTCGTAATTAATTTTAGATATATTAGAAAAAAAATCCATATTATTTAACACTTTTCTTTTGATAGCAAAATCCTTAAAAATATTTTCCATTACATATGTTTGATTATGATTAATAGTACATATTAATTTTCATTGTCGAATCATAATTAATCGAAGCTGTTGAGGATCAAACATATTATAACCCTGTTCAAAATATCATTATTGGACTCCTTTAATTCTTTCTGTTACTGCATTTTAATAATTATTGGTAAACGCTAAAAAAAAATAAAAAAGTCAGACGCGATTTTGGCATCACACGTTTCTTAGCAATATCAGCATCCTTGTTTCATTCCATAAACCATGTTTTACTCGATCTTGCTGTTGATAAAAAACGTTAACATTGCCTACATTTTTACTTTTTGCACCAAGCTTATCCCAAAGAATCCCCCTGCATACATAACATATATCCACGACCGTTCCAGAACGCGAGCTCATCAATTCAACCGACCGACGATACCTTTTGTAGCCCACGGTTTTTGCGTGCATTTTTCATGAACCCGATAGAACGAACGCTTTGTTACAGTGAACCCCGGCGGAAGATTAACACTCTCCCGAAGACCGGTCCCTATCGGATCGAAACGTTTTTCTAATCCGATCGATACACACTCAGTTTTCAGGCGACTGAAAAAGTTTCGCGTGTGACCATAAAGCCGGAGGCGCTCTTTCCATTCCTGGATTTTATTCTGAATGTTCATGAACTTAACGGCGGACTCGTTCAATCGTGAAAATCTGCCGGCAGTATATTCTGAAGAGCGAGACGCCGTAAAAGTTTTTCCCAGACGCGGAAAAAGTTGCTCGGGTGCCGACGGTTTGTAACCGCGCTCGACGCCGACGTTTACGACCCCGCGATTGAATTTATTGTTATAATTGAATTATAAAGATGAAAACATTTATTTTTCAGTTGCTTTTTATTGGTAATGTATGTGCATGACATAACAGCTCACTAGATCCGTTCATCTTGTGAGAGTTTTTCCCCTCTTTTATTTGTGGATTTAGTTTTCACGTTGAAGTAATAAATTATATGATATCCAGATGTTATATATCAAAAGCTAAGTGCTTTTAAGCTTTTAATGAATAGAATTTTTATTTCAAAACATAATAAAACTTCCAGGACACAAGTATTGTCAAGCGAAACGAGCTGATTTTCATCCCTTTAAGGACTGAAGCGTTATTATTTTAGTTGTTTCCCGTTTTCGTCTTCGCGTGCATTTATTATTCAAACAATACCACCGTCTCAAAAGTGCACCGACTGAAAAGCGCTTCAAAAAGAACGACAGCTTCGCCAAAAGCGAGTTTTTCCTCTCAGACGGGAAAAATGGATAAGGAAATTTTTCATCCAGGCACTTGTTCAGGCAACTTCCTGCGGAAGCGAAAAGTTAAAAAGGGACTATTTGCCGACGCCGATTGTCTACGAACATTTTTACTTTTTGATAAAAGTGATATGTATGCATATATGTATATATATATAAATATACAGAGCACAAATGGATGTACGTATAATAAATTAGAGCTATTTATTACGATCGAAGCGCTACTCTGCCGCGGACATTCCCTACAATAAATGGTTTTGACGTGCAATAATTAATTGAAGGGGAAACTGGGGGACATTGCACGCTACGAGGGTGGCCGGCCGCTTGAACAAGAAGACTTGAGAAGCACTTGAAATTAATTTATTATCATCGTTTTTAATCGTGTGATAAAATTTTGGCTTATCTTACCTTAATATTATTTTTAAAAATATATTAAAAAAAACTACTAGAAATAACAGCAGGACCATAGCTTTTTTTGTCAGTATCTAATTTATAATACATATATATATTCTATTACTGAAATCACTTGCTTTGATCATTCTCATGGATTTAAACCTACGCTTTCTACTGACACTCTGGTAATCTGATGAGATTTTTCAATAGTTATTGTATTAATATATTCATATTTTATATTCTATGTATATATAACTAAATAGTATACATAGAATATATAATATAAACAGAAAATACTTTAAAATATAATTTATTTCTTAACAGATTTATTTTTGCGGATTGTCCTAGAAATATTATTATACAAATTCCCCTGGCCGTACTCGTTTTCTTATACCTAACTATCCATACATTTTCTCTATTTCAAATATTAAATCTATGTACATCTTTATTTGTTTTTAAATACTTATTACTCTGGTAAATATTATTTTCCTACTTACATATAAATACTAAAACGTTCATCTTCAATATTTCTTGAACATTTAACCATTCCAATCTATCAATAATACTTCTACAACTAGTAAATCTATTTTTTTTAAGACTACTCTCGTTGCCCTATCTTGTAATTTTGGCGACTTGTGTATCTAATTTATTAAACATATCGAATATTGTTGCACAATAAAATTTACTTATATATACATTCAATTCGTACTGGTTCTTTTTTTCAGTTTACAGATTATGTTTTGAATTTATATTAAATATACTGATTTAAATTCTCCAAAATTCTTCAATATTTCATTATATTGTACTGAGGTTTCAAATTCACAATCTCTTCTGTACTCTCAATGTAGTACAGTGAACGTCACATTATCCAATTTGTACACACATACATTCGCGCGTGCTAGAGCCTAGTCACAAGAATAAAGTCGTATGCATCACACGTGTGTTGTTTTTGTTTCTACCTGCGCTGCAATAACGGTTATTATCGGGAAACTGCAGCGTAATCGGCATAGTTTCGAGAGTTTAAAATAGATCGCAAACTTTTACACGTATGATATATTATTTAAAAAATGCAATTAAAAACTTTTCAAAAATGATTTTTTGTTATATAGTGATACAAATTATATAGTACATATAATAGATATAAATTTACATACATAGAAAATATATTTACAGACAAAAATATATATACATATTTTAAAATACAAATAATAACATTTAAAAAATAAAAATTCAAAATAAAATCACAGCTAAGTTGAAAGTCAGTTTTCATTGGTTTCGTTTCATAAATACTATCACTTTCTAATGATGTAAAAGAAGATTGGTAGTTTTTTTTTCAATTTTTAAAAAAGTCACTATGAAAAATTGTGAGTACCGAATCCAAAAACATGCTGTTAACTGATTCAAAAAATCAAAAATTCGTACTACAATAATTTTGTTAATGCGTTGTCTACGTATACAGATGTATGCGAGAGAGAAGCGATGCATGCGCCTAAGAATATTCGTTGCCTTGCTTGTTCTTGTTGAAGCGGCAATGCTCATTTCAAGGATTTCGTCTGTGTCACATCCGGCTATAAAAATAAATATTTTGTAATATCATAGTAACTGGTTGTCAACTCCTACAATACAATTGTGTGAGTAAAACGTATGTGTGTTTTGGATAAAATGTTGATACGTGATGATCACTGATTTTTCTACTATTATATAATGATTTTTATATATATTTCCATCAATCTATAGGATTAATTTTTGTTTTATTGTTTCCCACATTCTTATTAGAGTCATTTTTATTTTATCTATCAACTTTTTGTTAAACTCTATATGAATATTTAACTATAAATATATATTCTTATTGCTCTGACTGCCATAATTCTATATTATTGGTATATTTTCCGTTCCGTTCTGTTTTTATTATTTGCAATATTTTATATAATTTATATTGCCGATACTCAATTTACGGTTTCTTCTATTTATAAATTACTTGTTCTGATTTTATAGTATACGCGGAAAAAGGAGATAGGCTTCGGTAAATTGTTTACCATCTTACAATATAAAGTCTTACAATAACCCTGCGAGATTTTCCTATGATCTCAGAGGAATTTGATATTCTGAGGTCTGTGATGAGAACTGAGTCTCCTCAATCTCTTCGTATCTTTCTATATCACAATAATGCTTCGACTATTATAATATGGAATCTAGGGATTCGGTATCAAGTTTAAATTTAAATGTACCTTTGGAGATCGTTATTATTATAATTCAAAAGTCTTAACCAAATGCGCTCTAAACCCTCTTCAATCCTTAGCAATATAATCACGCTCTTTATTTGGTGTAAAACATTCACCGGAACAAAAAATACGAAGAAGCTTTACCATACATAGAGCTCGGAGCGCATGAAGCCGCTTAGTTTTTTGCTCGTTCAATTAAGCTCGGGCAAAAGCTCTCACCTCTCACATCCGCCTCGCTCTGCCTAGTGGATTTTCCACGTTCCTGTGTTGCCCACATGCTACCCAGACAGTCGGTCGTAGGAAGGCTTTTCTTTTATCGGGGCACACCTCGGCCGCTAAAAGGATAGATAAAGCAGCAGCAGCGGTCAGTGTCTGTGCGTTCGACCGGTTTTTCGGTCTGCATATTATTATTATAAATGTAGTGTTTTATCTGGTGCGTGCGGTGCCCACTCTTAATGGCAAAGGAAATGTGTGATTTAATGGTTGATTGGAAGGTTGGCGCCTGTGGTCCGACTGAGGTGGGTGGCAGGTGGAACACCGGCGCTACCGGTCTCTGGGCAACGATGACACGGTGACAGGGCGAAGAGGTTGTTCATAGAAAAAGAAACTTTTTCACCTTCCCCTGTAAGATTAATTCATTATCTAACCACCAAAGCTTTGCTCTCCAGTAAATACTAGGATCATAAAAAAATATTTTATTATCACAATACTGAAAGTCTTTAACCCTGAGTTTTTAGATTAAGAAGTAGTATTGAAAAATATTTTTGTGTGTTTTAATACTTATATATAGAATAGCTGTTTGAAATACAAAAAATATAAATTGTACCGTTATATAAATAAAATGTAGGTTTCATTATCGGGCGGCGATATCGCTGGTGAGTGCTCGAGTGTCTCCGTGTGAATCAGTGTTTTATACTCCTTTCCTTGGATTAAGCTTGAACGATTATGAGATAAGTTTTTTGGTTTGGTAATGAAAGTTATGCCTTTTAAAATTCTGTGTAGCTATTGTAAGCTTAGTCGCTCTTTTTGGATGTTCCGAAATAGCGATTTTACTCTGGTTTTCTTTGCAATGCACATTTTCTAGTGTATTGTAATTGATGCAAAATAGCAAATTAATAAGATTAAAAAATTCCAAGCCTGATTCCAATTCTTTTTTACCTGAAATAAGTATTAGAGTTCCATCACTTATTTTCACTTATTAACATATGTTAAAAATAATTGTAAATACAATAAACTATTATTAAAAAATATAACTTAATATTCCTTCCGCGTTATAAGTTGGTGTGTGTAATACGCATACGATCAAACAATTTGGAAGGCTTGGAAGATTTACTTGTTTAAACATACAATCCAACACTCGATTAAATAATAATAAAATAAATAATTATACCAAAATCTATCTGTACTTATACTTTTGTTATCTTAATACCGAAAAAAAAATTTGCCACAAATATTTTTTTTAATTCCAAGTACATGTCTATTTTTGACTATGCTTAGCAAAGATCCAAGAGTGGGGAGGAAAGGTAGAGATGTATATAACTACTCCCATCAATATAAGTTTATTTAAATAGTGATAAAATACTATAATACTTGATAATCACCTTGTGATCTTAAGATATGGCAGTGTAGGCGAAATGTTAAATAGTAAGCCGAAATCTGAGCATATGTGTCTGTCCAGCCATATTAGGCAATCGCTATTTATAATTTTTGATGTGACATGTGTTGAACGCTAGCGATGGGTAATATTTCGTCTGGCTAAAGTCATTATCTGTGTTATAAAAAGTGGATTTATGTGCCAAATTATTGCATATGCTTGCTTTTATTATACAGAGTAAACTATTAATATTATTTTAATTATGCATTATATTTGTTAAATAATTATTAAACCATATTTACATTCAAAGGACACTATATAAATAAAATAGTTGATGCGGTGTTATAGATTTTAAAAATACATTTGAAACAATAGATTGTTAAAATAGTTAAATTTACACAAAAGAAAGCTGAACGCTATTTATAAAGAAACTATTAGTTATCTCATTGATTACCACAAGAATTTAAATTGAGTCAATCATAGGAAATGTAGTAAAATGTGCGAATTAAACATTAATTTATTATATAAGTATATTTGGATTAGATTATGAATTAGATTTGATGCATAATTGGTGGAAAGAAAATTAATTAAAATCTAATATATACGTATCGACTGGGAAGGCACGATTTTATTGCTTTTGACGTGGTTTTTTGACTTCTGAGAAGGGATAATTGTTTTTTGCGCTCTCATATTAGGTGAAATTCTGTTTATATGTTCTTTATACGATTCTCACTCGTAATATAGTTATGAAAAGTCTTAATATAAACGCTTGATAATCGAACGTTTTCACCGTGATGGCACGATTTTATTTCTATTGAACTGGACTTTAAGTTCACTATATAGCAACACTGAGCAGCAAAGAAAACACCACTAATTATCAGTAGATATTTTAATTAAAATATTTTACATAATATATGATAAAATATGTCGCAACGGTGGATATTTTTTGTATTTATTTGTAGCGTAGAAACTTGTACCTTTTATTATTTATTCAATAAATTATATTACGATGTTAAAAAATATATAAAATACCATTTTTATCATGAGGCCCGGAATCGTTGTTTTCCCAAGGCCCGCGTTAATAATATTTATGTTATTTAAATGTTACCCATCAACAAGTTATACCTTACCTTACCATATTAATATACCTTTAAATCAAAGGTTCGTCGTATTAAATTTCATTACACATCATTTGCGCAACTTAATTTTAAACTTTCGCTTTCGCGAGCGGCTGTGGCTTCTGCTGCACCCGCCGTTCTTTTTAAATTATAATTTCTCACCACGTTACGTAAATGCAGTTTCTTTCCGCTCTCTTGCTCTCGCCAATTTTTACCGGCTTCGACCTGTTTATTTTCAGTAAAAGTAATCCCTAGACAGGAGCGGAGACAAAAGCGCCAAAGCTCTCGCCGGCGCTTTTTGCTAAATTAATTAAAAGCTCCGGTGCAAAAAACTACCGCAGTTTTTGCGCTGCGGTGAAAATGCACCACGGGTTGATCGAAAAAATGTGCGGTTTATCTCGAATCAGTCGGCTTCAGATGCAGAAACGATGCGCAGCCTCCGGCCAAAGGATTTCCACGACGTGTCCGATTCGATAAGATCTGAGGGTCCATTGTGGTGGATTTGTACGGTTGTGAATCTGTACAAATTTCTATCTAAGTGTATAATTTTGCCGCGTGGAAGGGTTTTATCGCGATGTTATCGATTTGGCGTGGGTTGGATTTAATTAACGGTTGCAAGTATTGTTTAGTGATGTTATAGAGAAATTGTGAGATCATTTATGGCAAATAAAAGTCATTATATGATATTACTTTGGCAAACAACTAGAGCGTTTAATTTATTAAGTAAGTTCACTTCCATAATCCATATTTAGTTATTATTAAAATAATAATAAAATTTATCGCACTGTTTATTGCAATAAAAAATGTAAGAATCACATTAAAACTTTTGACAATAACGACATTTGTTGCCACTTTTAAACACAGTGTTACAAAAAACTTTTGCACACGCAAAGTTGTTATCGATGAAAGTGCCATAGAAACTTTGTCGAATTTTTCTTTAAATTTTCTACGCAAAAATCGAGCAATATATAAAAACAACTGCAGTTTTACTTCAAAATTTTCGATTGTAGTATATGCACACAATGTAATACAATGTTTAAATAATAAAATACACAGTAAAGTATGTAATATGTATATTAAAATTATCATATAAATATGCAATCATTTATAATGCGCAGATTTTCCACTTGCAATAAAAACGTTAATACATCAGTGTGAATTTAATAAAATAGATATATAAGTACAGTTTTATTGACTTGAGACATATTAAAGTAGCGTTTACAAGCACATTCCTAGTGTGGGATTAAGTGTTTCGATTACTATTGAAATGTAATTCGCTTTCCACTTTGTTGGCCTACTAACTATATTGAAATAAAAACAAAAACATGACTTATCTCATGGTACTGAATTTCCGCAGTTCATATTGCATTTTATGACTATCGAACATTATATATGTACAGATTTTCTTGTAATGGACTTTCATCTCGAATGCATCTGCTATATCTTGTGGCGTGATAACACGTAAAATATTAATTCCAAGCTGGAGGCACAACACTGGCGTCGGCGATGGCGCGTGGGAGACGACAGTTTCACCGAGTATTTATATCGAGATTTTTCCGGGTACAGACGTTACATTACCTGCCTTTGCCACGTGGGAAGAACAGGTTGAACGGGCGAATATCGCCAGCCCGAACACTGTCATCATCATTATCATCGTAATCATAATCGTGGCGTTCACTGCTAACAATGGTGTCAACCCAAAGCCGTGAATTAAATTAGACTAAATATGTATCTCTGTACCATTACGTCCCTGTAAAATTATTTAAAATAAATATTATGGCGAGTAAGATGGTTGATTTGATTTGCCTCTTTAGAAGCCGTCTGTCTATGTGTATAATGTATTTACACTGTCAACAGTGAGTGCTCGCATCGTGATATCAATATTTGTGCTAGAGCAATACGTGATATCGAAAGTGAAGATCAATCTCCTGTAGGAAATGTCGATGATCTTGATTTATGCGATTGGAATGCCTTTCTGTATGGTTGAATCATTTCTAAGGTGGCTCAACATATTTTTGAAATTTATATATTTAAAACATGCATATATAATATGTATAAATATTCTGGCATGTGTGTTAATATGCACTACATGTTACCCATTGCGTGCACATAAGGCCCTACGAGTCCAACCCCTCGGGCGGGCACCCAGCTTATGACGGCCGGGTAAGCGGTTTTCAACCCCCTATAGTACTAAATATGTTATTGGAGATCTATCGCTGGCTAGCTGGCATTGTAATTGAATTGCATTACATGCATTGCGTTTCATCCTACTATTAGCACCACCCTCCAAGTCTGCGGGAGGTATTTATGCCTCAGTCACATCCTTGGCCTTCGGACCCCAGGAAGGGCGGAGCCCTTTGGCACTGCTTGCGTTACTACACTGTGCTTTGTTCGTCATAGGTAGTGCCTCGAGCTCTACCTCAAAACGGCCAACCCGAGAAGTCACTTCCCCTCAAGAGTTTGGGTTTAACCATTGCTCTCCCACACTGATGGATGTTGTCTTCTAAGATCAAGCTGAACTGCGATTTCAGCCCCCGTAGCTGAATTAGGGTTGACGTGAAGAGTGAAGCGGCTGCTTTCTCGGTCTTTTCAACCTTTGATGATATAACTCTCTTGTGAAGTGTTGTCGAACGATGAAGTGCTATCAAAAGCTAAATCCGAATACTCTGACTGAGGGGAGGTTTCCATGCTCGTCCATTTGATAGTGTACATAGATTTGTTTATTTCCATCTTATACTAATAATTGCGTTTCAATTTTTTATTTCGCATTCAATCCATTTGTCTTTATCACACAATAGCATTTGCATTTGAAAAGTCCCTAAACGGCCGCTGGGATTTTTTTAGCTAATCTATTGTAATTTATTATCGATACGTGCGAAAAGCACGAAATGTGGGTCATAACAACTAGTGGTATTTTTGTTCATTGCGCTTTTAACGCGTATATGAGTCATTTATCGCAGTCAAAGCTCTTATTTTAATAAAAGCTTTATATTGTAATTATTCATGAGTAAAATAGTAATAAAATTTTTAGCTGTGCCACTAATTATATACTGGGCAGAAGTCCTAGCCATTCCTGCTTGTCTGTAATTTTTTTGTTTCAACTTAACTTTTTTCTGTATACATTGTTTTACGTTTTTATATATATATATGTACTCCCTTAACGCCTGAGTTAAACAATGGCTGTATATTTAATGCTTTACACTATATTTAAACAAAATAATCCGCCCGGCAAAGGTCGCAAGAATTAGGTAGATTTATGTATATCAAAGTGTCTAAAAAAGTTTTTTTATCTATTTTTTCTACTATTTTAATACATGGCATAGAATATTTTTGATTTTTTTCTAATTATTTTTATTTTATTTTAATTAATATTATTTTATTAGCCACCATCTTAAAACAATAAGATTAATCAGACTGGCTAAAAAACTTAGCCGAGATATTAACAATCTATTTTTAGAATAAGTTTCATGACGATATCATTAAAACTACGGCAGTTAATGTGTCTTAAAAAAGCTACATGGATTAACTAAAAATGTATAATTTTAATTTTACTTTTTCAATACAATCCCATCCGCGTCAACCACCATCCGGTGAAAGCTTGTTTCAAGGTTTATCGTTAAGCGACCGTCTAATAATTACAAATAATACGTACATTGGGTCAAGGTCAAGGGTATTGATTCTAGGCCCGTTTCTTAATTGGGTTTTTATGCTGTAATTTATGTTGAATGTTTCAGTAGCTATTGTGCTAATAAAGAAAACAAATCATTGATTCACTTTTGCTTCAAGAAAGTACAAAGAAAAATATTTTTATAGAATATATTATATTAAATTACAGTTTATATTATGTTTCAAATATTATGTAATCATGATTTATTTTTTAATTAAACAAAAACACTGTTACGTAGATTTTAATTTTAATGTTTCATTAGCAATTATTACATGCTCCTTTATACTTTTAAACATATTATGATATGTATAAATATATAATAAATATAATAGGTTAATAATCAATTATTTAATAATTGATAAGAACCCTTTATAGTCCAAAGATTTTTTAATAAGTGTTGCCCAAGTCCAACCCATTTTTGAGGAATATATTTTATTAAATATTTTAATGTTCATTAAATATAATAACAAGAAAAAAAGTCTTTTATATTATATTTTTCTATGTAGGTACATACATATGTATATATTATATGAAATACATTTAATTTTATTATAATATAAGTGGTATTATATTAATTTAAAAAAATATATGTTTTTTAATTATATTTATTTATTTATTATTATTTATTACTAGATATCAAATTATTTAAAATAAAATTTTATTTGATATTAATACAAGGAATGTACTAATTTTAACCTTATTAGTTTATAAAAGTTTATTATTTATAAGAATTGTTATATTAATTTCCACTTTTATTAAATTATATAGAAATATTTATATAATAAATTAAACGTTTACAATATTTTATTTATAATATTAATTTTAAGATATAATTTTAGAAAAATGTCCAGACGTTATGGACAAAGGAGCTGCCAGTAAAAACAGATGTCCGATACGCGTGGACAAAGTACATACTCCAAAGTGTTAACATAGTCTTAATTTATAAAATACAACAATATTATTTTTACGCATCGATTACTATTTTTTTTAATTGAATCAATTATATTAAGCATCGGTAATAAATATAATTACATTACTTTCGTTTAACTTATAAATTTTAATATTTATTAAATTCTGGACATGTTCATAGATTTGTATTTAAATCATATTTATGATTTTTATTTATAACAGTTTTTATTCTTATACTATTATATAGATATATACAAATACAACAACACCTTATTCGAGAGTGTTTCTCATCCTGTTTCTATCGTATATGCTTATGTTTGTTTGTTTTCTTGTTTCAGGTAAGTGCCTAGGAGGCGATGTCGAATCGTTCATTTTCACAACCGCACGTTGCTAAACGCGTCCTGTTAGTAAGTTTATCTTCCGCATTATTTGCACAGCGCCTTTCAACATCCGATGACGAATACCGTATTTATTGACACTGTGGCTGGCTCCGAGATCTGTCGCTTTATCTCCAGAGTGTGTATGGAAAAAAACACAATTTGTTTACACAGCGAACAGATTCGACGTGTGAGCAAATGTCTTCTTTATTTAATCAAGGAGACCTCTCAGGCCAGAACATGCTACAATGTTACATTATGATAAACAACTTTTTCTAATAATAAAATGCATCTGACCAAAATAGTGATATTTTTGCTGCGGTACCTATCCGCAGCGAGTAACCAAACAGTTTTTTACATCTGATTTGACTTGCTCTGTTTAAGTATGCGTTAAAGTAGACCTTATTTAAAGAATGTTTTAAACAAGATTTTTGCCACAACGTTAAGATAAATCGAGGAGTATGAAACATTAAAATCTGCTGATAGTTGTAAAAAATCATTGATTCACTTTTGCTTTGATCAAATTAAATTTAAAAAGAGTATTAATATTTTAGAGTATTATATATTTTGAAGCATACATAGTATATTGTATTGATTTTAATCAGTTTAGATTAAATTCATGGATTTTATAACAAAAAATAAATAAACATAAATGCTTCATAGTTATTTCATATAGTAAATAACTACGAAATTTCAAGTTTCAAATCCCAAGTGAGCCTCAAGTTGCAGAGAAAATCATAACAAGTATATACTCCACTGCAATATAATAATAGAAATCTTTTTGTTCGTCGTCTTTTTACAAACAATACTCTTCAGTTTGTGAGATTTGGCGTATAGTCTATTGTGCTATAAATGGTTTTATGATCAAAAATAAACAAATATATTTCTTCATAGTTATTTCATATTTTAAGGGCTTTATGAATTATTTTATTTATGCTCACATTTTGCTCGCATTTCTTTGCCATTAAAATCCGATAATCTTAATGTGCATGTGACTTTAAATGAAAATTTTCTCATATTTTACATTAAAAATTCAAACAAAAAAATTCTCAAAAAAAGTGGTATATAAAGTGTGGCTCAACTTCAGATTCTGAACTGATTTTTTTTATTATTTAAAAAATTGATTTATTTCTTTAATTATAAAATATAATATCAATTAAATGGCCGCCTCTGGATATTTTGCGATAACTTTTTCGTACATTTCAGGCGGTATCTCGGTTATAAATTAGCATATGTTGGTTTTTAGGTGCTCCACGTTTTGGGTTTGTCTGCGTGGACACGACTCTTAGCATAATCCCATAAAATAATCCAACGGTGTTAAAGCGCATGATCTTAGCGGACAGTTGACGTCACCAAAACGATCTGGAAACTTTTTTGCGCTAATCTTTGATTTTGTGCCAAAAATAATCGGTTATCATGCGCCTGTAGAACTCACTGTTACAGTCCGACCTTCATCGTTTTCAAAAAAGTAGAACCAATGACGCCGCCTGACCGCAATGTGCACCAATCTGTCACTTTTTAGGCATGTAATGCCATCTTATGAATCACATGAAAATTTTCCTCGCCCCATATGTGGCAATTTTGATTATTAACATATCCAGAGAAATGGAAATGTGCCTCATCAGAGAAGATTTTCTTTGAAAAATCAGCATCAACTTCCTTCTGCTTTAATACTCAATCTGCGTCAAGTCTTCGCTGCCATGGTCTCTAGGCTTTAGTTGTTGTGTTATCTGAATTTTGAAAATGCGTCACAGGGAGCCATAAGAGAAGCCCAAAAGCTGCGAACGCCGACGAATCGACAATTCCGGGTCTTCTGCCACACTTTCACTTAGAGCAGTAATATTTTCGGCTAAGTGGGCGCCACGATAATGCACAGGCCTTACTCTATCTCCAACGCTTCTAGTATCTTAAAATGTTTTCACTACGTTACGAATTGCTAAATTAAATTTCGATACACAATTAGTACAAAATTGTTATTTTTGTAGAACGTAAAGTGTTGTTGCAAACTTTTGAGCAACACATGTAGTCGTTTTTTCTTTCAATATACCCGAGTGACCAGTGCCGCTTTAAAATCTATGGTCCTTTATTTTGTTTCAAAATGCCAGATAATAAGACGCTTTTTCTCAACGAAAAATAATGTTATACCTTCGAAAAACATTTGTGGATAGAATGTTTATCGGCCGTATCTAATATGACCGAAATTCGAAGAAGGGTTATGAAAGAATTTAATAATTGATTAAAATAAATATTATTAACCAATAATTATTTTTTAATTAAATGATATTTTACAGGCGATTGATAGATTTTTTGCATAAAAGATTAAATAAATTAATATCGGTAAAAACCGAGAAAAAATACGAATATCTCTTCATTCTATTTCATCTATTTTTTATTTAATATCCGAATAGTTAAAAACTTCGAATTATTTAGAACCCTAATCATTACTCATTGGGGGGGGGGGGGGAGACCCTGTCAAATCATGATGGTCAGATTTGTAAATTTTTTTTTAAATAATAAAATAAATATAATGTAAATTTATTTACAGTATATTTTGTATTGCATAAAATAAATTAATTCCAGTCATTAAGTTTTGCAAATGTCTTTGTTTGTTTATAAAAGACAATTTGTCTCCGTTTGTCTTAATTCCAAAATTACATCTTAGATGAGTTAAGCCGAGCTATTAACCGCTATTTGCTCTCAGTGGGCACAAATTGAAGACGGTGGGTGAGCGTCGTGTAATTGCGCCGCTCATTAATGGGCGAGTTGCATTATGTTTTATTCGGTGGGATGACAATAAACAAATCCAGCATCGCCGTTGACTCATCCTTTCTCTTATGTTTTCATCATGCTGATATACTGTCGTTATTTGATTGTGTAAAAATTAAAATTGCGATACTAGTTCATGGCGCGTCGCCGTCTATAGTGCGCATCCACTCTTCGACTGGCGAGAAAGTCATCTGTAATCTCCCGCATGCACAATCGCAGCTTCCTACTTTCTATCTATGCAATATTTTCGATGCAATCTGAGCAACGTATCTAATTTACAAGCGATGCAATAACAGATTTGGAGCGAACTGCATACAATTCGAACCGGTATTTAAAACTATAGCGGCGAACCAGTTGAAATAACGTTAATTAATGTTAGCGAGAGGAAAAAATGAGGAAGCTGACACTCAAAACGACCATAATCCCACTCTCGAGAGATCGCAATCAAAGCGAACCGGATGAGTTGTGTTTGCATCTCTGAAATAAATATTTCCCAGAGTTCGCACTCGGTTAATTGATCCTTCTGAAGCTGCTCCGTGGGCGTATGAAGACTCACTTCATAATTTGATCACGCTACTTCCAAGCATCGGTAGGTAGTACGTGATATGTCATCTATAACCTGCCGTAGGAAGTTGTCGGACGCTTCATAATTACTATCATCCTCGGTCGTATTAAATATTTATCACCTGTGTATTCGTGATGGAATCCATATTTCAATATAAAAAAATGTACGTAGGAATGAAGTTGACAATGCAATGGAAATCGTTATTTTATGTTAATTATTCCAGTTAAATTATCATTTAAGATAGATTCTTCAATCGATATAGTTGGTCCAAATTTTAAGGATCTTGCGACTTGTATTATGCTTATGAAAAACTCGATTTGCTATATAACGGATAAACAATCTGATAACTTATGTTACGCCGCAGATTAAACTAATATAATTTGTATAAAGTTGTACCTAAGAAAGTTTTAATTTTAGTCATAATATGTACACGATAAATAATAACAATAAACTTAAAATCCGTTTTTTGTGTACAACCGTCCCCCGAGTATGCCGTGTGTATTTTTTGCAAATACTTGCATTTAATTTTTTTTTTTTTTGTTAAACGGCAAATGTTTGAGGATGCCGAAACGGAATGTGTCATGAAACAATAATTTCGGACTGTTAAATAGGGATTTCCTGTCCCTTTTTGATATACCGCTCTCTACCAACTTAATTACTTAGTGGGTTTTGCTAAATAGAAGAATAGCCGAATAATTTTGCATCTTGAAAATTGTGTGAGATTTATATTTCATATGAAGAAATCAAATATTATATTGAAATTACCATAGAGGGTATTCGGTTCTTTTAAAAAAGTGCGGGTACCCGGTTCCTGTTCCATAAGGTCAGAAGCCCTGCCTGATTCTAAACCTGAAATCTTTAGTTTATCCCTCAAAGTCAAATCAATCCTGAAAATATTTTTAAAATATGTAATTTCATTAAAATTAAATCGGAAAATTCACCAGTAGATATATATTTTTATTAGTGAAAATATAATATTTCAGGTATTAGTAAAATTATATGATTTCTACCTTTTTCATACGTAGTAATATATATATCTACATACTAATCATTATTTATTTATATACGATGTATAAATGTTACAGTGAATGTGTATTTTTCGGTGAAGTTAAAATGTATATGAAACTCAATTTGATGGTTGCGAAACGTTCATTAACTGTTCAAACCCAAACCCAACTAGACCTAACTTGCTTTAACATATCTAATTGTAATTTTAAAATTTTCATTAAGTTTAGTTCAAAATATAAACTAACCCAACTCAACAACACCCGGAGGCTCCTTCTGGTGTATAAGAGTCCTTGATTCGTTTACACTTGACATATATTTTCTTTATTCATTAAATAGCTGACATTGGGGTCGTGTACTACGAAATATACCATGGCACGAAAAGGGTTATGATAGGCGCTAGTGAAATTATATGCTGCTCTAAAATGTTTATAAAACTCAATTTGACCCTTGACATATTTTTTTTTAATTTTAAAAATAGCATGCATTGGGAACGTGTACTACGAAATATACTGTGGAACGAAAAGGATTATGATAGGCGCTAGTGAAATTATATGCTGCTCTAAAATGTCTATGAAACTCAATTCAACAATTCTGTTCAAACCCAAACCTAACCTACACGAATTAACCAAGCCCAACTTGCCCTAATGTTCAAAAATTAATTATGGTGTAAAATTCAAACTAAGCTAACTCATTTTTTTGGGGATAATAAGCTAAATTATTACGTTCCATGTATGATGACATCATAGCTATGAGTTGACCATTCACACGTCACGAGTCATTGTGGAGGCAGCTTTAAAAACCATTCATAACACATGTTATTATTGTAATCCGCAAATTTTATTATACCACAGATGAAACTGAACAAACTAAATAGCATATTAAGGATATTTGTTAACTAATTCCAACTCAACATCTTATCTTAAGCTCCTATATTTATGCAAATAGAACAACGCACACCTGACCGCCCATGTAACTAGGCGGATTAAACAATTTTCCCTAAGCACACCTAAATGTATATATCGCATTATATAATACTCTTAGCCTACGTGCAGTCGTTAACACGTGAAAATCTTCAAACCCAACTGAAGTATGTACGTTGGCAACGTTAAAATCGGATCGACGCGCATAAATCAGGGCGGCGCGAGTTCGGCCCTCGAGCTCATTCCATTCGGCGCACGGACCGATATTTATGTGACGGTACAAACTGTTTGCAATATATGAGAGAATTTGGTCAAAATCTATAAAGCGAAACGAGACGAGAATTCGATTCAGAGGGATAAAAGATTGACCGCCGCTGGCCTTAAAAATAAATAGTAATGTGTCTGTGGGGTTGGACGATAATGGAATTCTGATATTTCAGTAATGTATACGTTACAATCAAAGTGTGAATTTTCAAAATGCATACATTACCTAGTCAATGTATGCATTGTCAAATCTCTTCAGTTACAGTGCACACAAAATAATGTATGAGCAATGTTATTTTATGCTTTCACTGTTCTGTGTTTTTAAAGTATTTAAAATTAAATAATTTGTTGATTCGTTGCAGAGAGTTATTCATGGGGTGTTCATTGTTCTCGTTTTATTCACTCGCGATTAGGGTGACTGTCAAACACGCTTGTCTGTTAAACCATGTTCATTAACGATGTAACTAGCTCACGTCGGAGAATTCACACACTTTCTAGTGAAAAATACGATATGTAGCATTGTAAGCTTTAAATAAAACTCATATTAGGTGCATACTTTGCCTAGTCATTGTATACTTTATCGAAATTTAACACTTTAACTGTAACATATGTATATAAAAATATACATAAAATTAGATAATTGAGTCAATTATTGTCAAGGTTTGAGGCTGTTTTATATTTCATCCTAAAAAGTTCTGCTTTGTGCCTCTATTTTTTTTTAAAGTAATTAATATTAAAATGTTAATTAATGGGAAATAACGGGAAATTCGAAAGTATAGCGGAAAATCTGTTCCACGCACACTTTAACAGCTAAGTAATCACTGAGTCATTTAAGCGTGAGACCTTAAAAAAAGAAATGGAAATTCCAATTTTCTGAATAATTATTTCCGAAAGGACGAAACGATGAATAATGCAGGGTTTCAAGTGCTGTATCTTTTTGGGTGAAAAAATTTGCTTAAATAAAAAAATACCCATAATGAATTCTTCTTGGATATAGATATAAAAGTAAATATGTTGGGTAGTTTCTGCGCAACCGCTGATAGAAATATTGTGACATATCTTATTTCTGGTTATTTGATAATTTGTAAAAATATTTTTAAATAATCTGGTAATATAATATTAAAAATATGTAAGTATGTACATTGGCTCGCTAAAGACAGGCGATTATAAATATATTTTAATTCAGTTCTCGATTATCTTGCCAGTGTGAATAAATCAGGGCGGAACTAGACTCTTTGTTTTTGTCTAAAACTTATATTGGAGGTTGACTATTGGAGGTTGATATTGTCAATTTTTATTTTGTTTACTGCTGCGCGAAATATCTCAAAGATGCGACGTCTGACTATACTTCTTTTTAAGATTTATTCTCCTGAATGATGTATTAGTTCAATTTTTACTTTGGTCTTCTGATAATATTGTTAAGGACCCGGGAGGAGGAATCGGCTGGACGAACGATTTGTTTTAAATGAGTACGCTTTTGTATAGGCTCTGACCGTCACTCTCTCTCTCCGAGATCAAGATCAAGTGTCTTCTCTTTATTTGATTCCCATATTTATATACATTGCACACGTGACGCATTTCCTTATGACACATTACATAAGGTAACATGTACACCATCGATTTATCCCTTCGATCGACCTGTGATATAACATGTGACGCAACATCTCTTTGTGACAAAGAGAACAAGTATAGTACTGTTTCCAGTTTCAAGTGTCCCATCGATTTATCGTTTCGTTCAAACGAATGATACTGAATCGATCCCTTGTTTGCTCTAATTGCTTTAACATAAACAAACGTTCTTATATCACGATTTTAGGGCGAAAAACTAATAACGTTGCAGCATTGCAATTGCGTGGCAATCTTATTGAATTATATAATAATAGGAATACATAAATTCAAAATCAGAGTATATAACAATATGAGAGATTGAAGCTTTCTTGTTTTGATGTTCCGCAGCACTTCTTTGCGTCGAAGTACTTTGAAGAACATTTTTAATTCTACTCACCCAATAATTTTTCTTCTATAGTCCATACATAAAACTAATTATATTCATATCTGTTTTCAATTTTAAAATTATACTACAAGCGGCCCTCGACTTTCGCACATAATTGGTTCATGAAAAAGTGTGCGAATGTTGAACGTACGAAAGTCGAGGGAAGTAAAAGAATTGAAATTGTATGTATTTTAAAATATTTATTTATCAAGTAAATATAAGATGTTTAAGAGGCGTTTAAGAGACACGTTTAAGTGGGGTTTGCGGGTGTTTCCTTTGAAAAGTTATCAAGAGTTAACTGTTTTCCACTATTATTTTTCTTTTCTTCATATAGTATTTTATAACATGCTATGTTTTTATTGATCGCCCCACGCACTTGAGATATGCGTTCTCCATTGGAATCACAATCTTCCATAATATTTAAAAATTTGTCAAGGTGCGTGAAGGCTTCATTCATATTTTTCATTGTTAGAGTTACAAAATAAACCTGTCTCATCTACATTAAATATTTGGCTAGAGGAATATTCTCCATCTTCAATAATTTTGGATAATTATGAAATAAATTCTTTTGCAGCATCTTTATCCGCATCGGCCGTTCTCCAGAAAATTTAATATTATGAAAAGAATACCTCATTTTAAAATTATAAAACCGACCGTTACTTTTTGTTAAAACTGTGTTAAAATATTTTTTTTAATCTATCCTTCCAATCTTTGTGCAAACTAAGAGCTTTTGCTTGAATAATTGAAATACTCAGAGGGACATCTTTTTGATGTTGGTCATCGATCTACGATGACAAAGATTTTCCATTTAATCCGTGTTTTTTTTTTGCTGTGTTTTTTTGGAAACATACCATTAAAGATTGCGGAAATATATCTTTATTTTCCACAATTTTCAACGTATTCTTTAATTATATTTTAATTTTGCAAAATTGAACATATCGTAGACCTGTTTGTATCATACGAACGTCAGATTGAAGCAAAAAATTCACTGCTATCAGAACGTTTTTAAAAAAAAATTAAATTTTAAAAATTGTTTTTTTTAAAATTGAGGGCCGCCTGTATATGTTAATTAATTAAATTGTATGTTATACAATTGTTTTGTTGTTGTTGTGTAGTAATATACTGAACCGATAAGATTTAGATTTAAAATCTTATATTATAAATTCTTATAAAATATAAAATCTTATGCTATGTAAAGTCTTAAATAAAATAAGATTAACATTCAAAGGGTCTATAAAATACATCGTAAAGGATCGCGTTATAAACATATAAAGTGAATTTAAATTTAGATGTTTACGTTTAAACTTATCTGAAAAATAATGGATATTGTATGTTTTTAATCTATTACAAACGACCAGTTGGATCCATTAAACTTGACTCTGTATCTCAGAATTTTCTCAAGACAATCGAGAATGCTCGAGACGGCGACATTTTATTAACAGATAATTTATTACGTTTTCCAGCAGATAACGCGCAGAGATCGGCCGACTCCAAACATAGCTTGTAATGATGCGTGTTTAACATAAATTAAGTTCAAATAAGGCAAAACAGAAATTCGACCGTGGTGTGCGTAAATTTATAGATTTCTATATAAATTACATATATTCTCGCTCATGAATATTCAGTATTGAACATTGAGGAATTTGCTTTCGCAAGAGCCCGATCAAAATAAGGTTTCCATATATAGGTAGGAGCGCACAATGGATAACTCTTAAATTTTATCGCCATCATCATCGGCGAGATTAAAAAATATTTCAGTGCATTGTTAACCGGTTGAATGTAGTAACGAGTGCCAAAAGGTAGTTAGAGAGGGACAATTAGAGATTAGAGTATCTTTCAAATGTGTATAGATTTTTATGATAGATTATCCAAACAATGGATGTAGAGCTAGCTGCAGGCGCGTATGTCAAAATTTACATATATATTATTCAGCGTTTTCCATTTTCCTAATTCGCGTAGGCTTTATGGTGACAAGTGGACGTAAACATGTAATATATTACGGAATTTGTGGATCGACATCGTCTTGTGAGACGATAATATTCTGAGTAAGATTTTTGCGAAATCAATTTATGAGATTCGTTTCATGGTGGAAGATAATAATGCTAGTATTGAATGTGAAAATTATAATACCATTAACGCCTATCTAAGGTAAGGCGTTTGTTTATTGACGTGTGATGGAAGATTTCCACTGAGAAGGCAATAATTTATTTGTATTAAATAGATTTAAACGCTACTATGAATTCATAAATATATATTATTCATTATTGCTTTAATGGAAACGATGATGTCATCATACTCAATATGATCACTATGAAAATATAGTTTTTAATTTATGTCATTTCATTGATTTTGTATCCAAATGTCAATTAGATATAATATTAGAACCAAACCCAAATCTTAAAACAACTCTGGCAGTTAAAGGTGTAACAATAGAACATTCATTGTTGATGGCCTTCACTTTAAAGTTTCTTAAATCTAGCTTTAAAAATGAATATAAAACGTTTTAAAGTTTTCAATAGCAGCTTTTAGCATTGTTATTAAATATAATAATAAATAAATAAGCTACTTGTTTCTTAACCATTTGGAGACCTACATATGTATGTCTACACGTATTCATTGGCAGCTCCTAGTCAATAAGATCTGGACATTTTTCTTATGTAATTTATTATATATGTATAATATAATATATTAAGAAATCAATAAAACAATATTGTTGTACAAAAATAAACTTTTAATTTTAGTACATTTCTTGAATTAATATCAATTAAATTCCATTCAATTATAAAAATTACAAATATAAATATATTTATTATTATTAAATAAATGCAATACTATTTTTATTCTAAATATATACTTTATTCTGCATAAATAGAATTTATTTCATATAATATAGAAGTTTTTTATGTATATTTAATGATCAACAAATTATTTCATTCAATAATTCATTTAAAATGGCTTAGACTTGGGCATTACTTATTTAAAAAGCTTTGAAATAGTGAGAGTTAACCCTTTCCACGCTATGCACATCATATGATGTGCATTAAGTCCAGCGCAATGTCCATCATATGACGGGCTCGTCGTGTGTAAAAACATACGTAAACCGTATGGTTTTTAATGAAATTGAAGTGAGATGGTTGTTTATTTCTTTATTTATCTTTAAATTATCTTTATTTATCTTTAAAAATCAGTTCAACTTATTAGTATGTGATTTCATTATTATTATTATTAAAATTTGAGGTAGTACAATGAAAAATATAAATGTAAAGTAAAGCATTTATTTCAAACGTAATAATTTCGCGGACGTTTATGGCTGCCAAAATCAAATTGTGGAAAATATATTATTTTTTTACTAATTTATTAGGGTACTTATTTATTTACAAATATTTATGATTATTAAATATGTTTTAGACAAAAAAATATTATTAGATAAATATATAATATATAAATATTATTAGATAAAAAAGTTTAATTTAATTTTTTTGGTTTTTAGTAAAGTCTAAGAAATTTTTATTAGATAAAAATATAATATATAAATATTATTAAATAAAAAAGTTAAATTTAAATTTTTTTCTTAAAAAATATTCTGCCTTTAAAAATATATATAATCTATGTATTTTTAGAGCTCGTAGTTTTATTTCAATAACATCATTTCAGCTTTTTCCAGGAGTAGGGAGGAATGCAGAAGGGGCCAGGAGGGGGTCTTTTTTTAATATTTTGATTTCATTAAGATTCATAGTATTTCATTAAATGACATGCATTTTTCTGGCCAAATTCAATGGGAAGCAAATATGTCCCTTTTTAGAATCTATGTCAAAAGCAATAAAATCATGCCGTCGCAGTGGAAGCACTCATATTAAAATGTTTTAAAGCAATATCGCATGAAGCACATCTAAACCGAATTTTACCCAATAGGAGAGCAAAAAAACAATTATACCTTTTCAGTAGTCAAAAGCAATAAAATCTTGCTGCCGCTGTCGCAGTGAGTACGTTCTGTAATTTTACAAATTAAATAAGGAACATATAAACCGAATTTTGCCCAATAGTAGAACGCAAAAACCAATTATCCCTTCTCAGAAGTCAAAAATTGACGTCAAAAGCAATAAAATCGTGCCGTCGCCGTCTCAGTGGGAACGCTCGTTACCGAGCGTTCCCACTGCGACGGCACCGACACGATTTTATTACTTTTGACGTCAATTTTTGTCTTCTGAGAAGTGATAATTGTTTTTGACCAAAATTCGGTTTTAATATACTTTAACCAATACTCTCATATCAAAAGTCCGTAATAATATTGGTATGGATAGCTATCATATTTTTAAAACGTGTTTTTTGCGCTCTCATATTGGTAAAATTTCGGTTTAGTTGTGCTTCATTTGATTTTTACTTATTGTCAAGTCGTAATATTTCTAAATATGAATGCTTGATAACTGAGCATTTCCACTACGACGGCACGATTTTATTGCTTTTGACGTGAATTTTTTGAAGGAAGGTTATGTTGAGACATTTGCTTGAATTTGGCTAGAAAAATGCATTTTTTTCTTTTGCCCCACCCTGGAAGATTCTGATACACCGTCCCTGCTTTGTTCGCTCATTATAATTCTTCTAAAAAATATAAATGATCTGCACCTCAAACAATGTAACATTTTGTTATATGGCTCTCTACTTAATTTTATATTGATTTATGAGTTTAAAGGGTTAATCTAATCAGGTACTCAAATCGCAATTCTATTGAAAACGTTCTTGATTACTATCCAACACTGTATTGCCGGCGTAATTGGCTGTCGATTTTTAGGCAGCAAAATGTCGAAGAGTTGGTGTATGGGAGGCAAAAAGCTGAAATGCCAACGGCGGCGATTCCGATGATAATAAAAAGCGACGGGCGCCAACCTGCCGCTCGTCTGGCTTGTACCTGCTGCTGCTGCCATCGTAGCTGGTTTGTACATAATGCACAATATATGGGTTATATCCGTCGTACGATGCACTTTTGCAAATTTGCAGTTCGCACACCTAAGCAAACTCTCAAACAAAGAAAAAGCGCAAGATTAGAAGACAGCGTTATCGGCTTTTTCTTGTCTTTATGCAAAGGCGTCAGGCGGCAAGAACGGACGCAGATAAGGTGTTCATTCACAAGAAAGGATAGAACAAAGCGAGGACATGAATCGATTCTTGCGCTTGGAGATAACATATGGAGTGATTCAACGATTGTGAATGGACACTAGCGGAGTGAGGTCTTAAGATAAGCCAGAATGGTATTATTAATCAACGTAAAGTAGCATCAATCAATACGGCATTGTGCTACTTTAAATCATCTCTTGAATTGCAACTCAAATAGAAAAGGAATTCAAAGCGTGAAACGCATCAAAAGCAGAATTGCCTTTCATAGAATCCGCAGTCAACTCTTGTTTCTTTATAGTAGCAATCATTTTACAGATTGCCGAAACTGGATCGGCCCACAGCTTATAAGGAAACTTGTCAGTACAGCGTCTTTCTCAGGAATGTTACTCCAGAGTCTTCGATATCCAACCATCTCAGATGTGGTAAAATTAAAATTTCAAGCATCCGTAAAAAAATCACCATAGTTTATTTTATGTAAATAATATTACTAAGCATAGCAACATGATAATATAATAAACAATGCGTAGGTCGATTTTTTTTTATTTCACTTAAAACGTGAGAATATTTTTTTTAAATTGTTAAGCTTGTGTAACATACAAATTTTTAATAGATATTTTTATATTTTGTGGAAACACAGTTCTATATATTTTTTATACATATACAACATATCTCTAAGCGGAAATAACTCGTTTTTATAGATTTTTTCATACTCGCTCGATTTTAATTAATCATCACGATATTAATCAGTGAGATAAGGAAAATTTAAGAACACTTAATATGCGATGCTTCATTGAAATTATAATTAAATAATATTCACTACTCTCCCAGATACAATAGGAATTGAAAAACATAGATTCATATATGATTTGAACCCAGACTATACTATTAGATTATCATGTTGGTTATATTAAAATATTTAAAAAACGATATTAAAAAAATACTAGAATTACTAGCATGTTTGTCTTTTATTCCTATTTTTTTAAATTAGTTCTGCAGACAATTGTTTTTATTTGGTAGATATATTTCGTCAAATTAATTGATTTATAAAAAAACATATTTAATACTTTAGCTGTTTGCAAATAAGCAGAGGGATCATAAAACTTTATAAATTAATATTTATCAGGTGGGAATCAAAGATGTTCCAATATATTGGTTAAAGTGTTTCTAATTCTTTCAATGCTTCTTCATCTTGATCCTTAATTATTTTGTAATGGGGTTAATACTTACTGATTATATCTGATTGACTTACTAAGTTGGTACTGATTTGTTGAATATTGAATGTTTGAAAATAGGGGGATGTAAAAAAACATCAAAAATTGTATTTTAAATATTTATTTATCAATATACATATTGAGTTAACAAGACATGTATTTATCATGAGTTTTCTTTATAAACTTGTCAAGAGCTAGTTAAATAACATCTTTTTTTCTTTTCTTGATAGAAAGCTTTATAAAATGATGTCTCTTTCTCAATCGCCCTACGTACTTGAGATATACGTTCTCCATTGGTATCGCATTTTTCCATGATAGTAAAAAATTGTATCATTCATTCATTCAATCATTCATATTCATATGATTTTTAAAATGCGAGAAAGTTACAACTGAAGTCGGCCAAGACCTACGACTTCGAGTAAGCGACCACACTGTCGCAAATTTCATATGTCGTCCGGACGGCGGCTTCTGTCACGTACAGCCGGCATATTTGCGCGTGATAAAAAAATGTGCCAAATAATCGCAATTTTTAAATTGTCATATTAATAAAATTACGCTACTGTTAATTATAAAAGTTTGTCTGGGCACTCACCAATACAATATTAGTGAAAACTTTTCGGTCGTAAATATACAATTTACGCAAAATCTTTGTCGGCTTTTGCAAAATGCCATAAGGCATAAAAATTATACTTCAGAATACGAACACCACATCTGTGACTATCCTAGAATTTGTCGCCATCGATTTTAAATAATAATTCGTTATGGTGTAACATTTATATAAACCCATCTAGGAAAATACATAAGGATATTCGAAACGATTTTTTTAACAAAATCAAGTACCACTAATTATTTTTTAATTATTTAATTTTATATGAAAAAAATATAATAACGATATCTGTTAGAAGAATATACTATCAAAAATATAATTAATCCTTTTTGGTGCCAAAAAATATTCAAAGATGTCAGTAAGAGTCTGTTGAAGTCCACAATAAGCATGTGGTATTATAACTTGACCACGTGACCACGATGCAGCGCTTGACATGCACGTTGACCTAGGACGCCTAAGCGCATACTGAAATTGAACCGAGTTACTGGTTCTATCTCAGTTTGCGAAACACCATATCATAATCGCTCTCACTCTCGTCACTAAACACGCGAGAGAGCGAAAGGGGAAGTATCTCACCGCTCGCGCTCGAAAGAGCAGCTCTGACTTCGGCTCTTTGACTCGGAGCTCTGTTTTAGAGCGGGCAGAACCGAACTCGACCAAAGTAGCCCACTATAATCTCCGTCCTTGGCCAACCTTGGCCAACTTCCAGAGAGTGTAGTACAGGCATTATACTTACACATTGGCATTTTATTTAAATAAAATTATTCACGCAGATAAAATTTTAATACACTGTAATTGTTATTTTTAATTTGCTGGTTGTTGATATTTTCACGGTGGTCGCATTTTCATGAAAACAAAAATTTAGTTGCTGAAAATCTAAACGTCAGTATATTACATAATAATTAAATCCTACTACCCATTAAAAATGTATTAAATTGTCGGATCTAACAATTCTCCCCAAGAAGCAACGACTTATATATTGAATTTCGGCAATCAAAGGGTTAATTTTTATTATTTTTTATTTATTTTTTATTTAACTCAGGATTTTCATCATGTAATTCCACCACTGCTCCAGTCTCGATCGAACGATCTCGAGCACAGTGAGTGTATGTGTTGGTTGTTTGGTCAACAAAAGTGGAGCGACCAAGGCAGCCGCTCTCACCGGCAAGGTCGCAAATGCCTAAGAAAGGCATTTCGAGTGGCCGATGCGGCTCTCTAGTCGCCGGTAGGTACCAGTAGTACCAGTGCATGAGATGAAACAACACCCACTATATATCTGCACCCGGTAGCCGGGTGGAGGACAACACAAACATCGATAAAGACGAGAGGGTAACAAGACTCGAAGGCAAACTTGGAGCGGGTCAAGTGCCTCTGGAATTTCTTCGGGCCCGCTCAATATTGTGCGACGAGAAGCCTTCCGATGAGTATACGTGTGTAGTATGCTCGAAGAGTGGATACTGTGTGTTGGTAAATACACACAAATGAGCAGTTGCTCGGATGGAATCTGATCATGCTAGCTGTAAAGAATAATATATAAAATTACTACTTTTTAAAGTCTGTCCCTGTGACTTGACATATTTTAGCAAGGTGGAATAACGTGCAGATTAAGTTCAATCAATCATAATCGATTAGATGTCTTGCCTTGACAAGTACTAAACCATAGTTAAATGCTCTTATTTAAGACAAACAAGAGCAGCCTGAAGAGAAACTTAAATTAACAAAAATGTTCTTAGTAACCTAATAGTTTGAATTAACATGAGGTCAATATTTCGGTAGTATGCAAATGTATGCAATGCACATTTTGTAACGACAATTAGTGCGGAATTTACGACGTAACTGCAAGCTAAAAACTTGTAATTAATAGTTACGAAAAAACTAGACGCGCCGTTGGAATATGTTACTACGTAAGAAGCGTCAGTCAATTTATGTACATTGACGATGATATCGCGAGATTTTAATTGAAGGCAGTGTTCCTCAAATAGCGTATTTCAATTATAACTTTAACCCATCAAAACGTCATCCTTGCGCCTCAATTAAACCCATCAATCGCTATTGCATTCCTCGCAGCTTGATGTCTTCATGCATCATAACTTAAAAGCCACATACGCAGCCTCCTTCCTGAATCTACACCTATAGTCCGAGTTACGCGATGCATATAAATATCTTGCGTAATATTAGATTATGGTCATTTTAGCGTCGCGGCGCCGAAGTCCGGCGCCGTCAATAACCTAATCGTTGACCATTATATACCGATTATCCATCATATCTGTGTCTGCGCACCAAATTCCGCGAGTTCTTGGACTTAGACGACTGGAGCCAACACAAATTACCGTGGGCTTTCAAAGACGTATTAGAGGCGGTCGCAAATGCGGTTTTCTATAAGATAGCTGTATTGTTTATTACGAGTAAACCCGTATCATAAAATGCGATACGTAATTTATAGATGTCTGCAAACATGTACGGAAAACTCTTTTCTGAGTTTTCTCAGTTAATAGCTCAAGCGATAAATCTAGCATGTCCACTGATTTGAGTCTGATAACCAAATAAACTTGTTGGGTGCTTAAAATTATAATCGACATACTAAATAGCACGAAAAGAATGAACAATGGATGTTTAATTATCATATATATTTCTAATAAAAACTATGCTCACACTACATAGTTGTAAAACGCTCGTTACCGAGCGTTCCCACTGCGACAGCGCTGACATAATTTTATTGCTTTTGACGTGAATTTATAACTTCTGAGATGTGATAATTGTTTTTGCACTCTTCTATTGACCAAAATTCGGTTTGAATATACTTTCTCGTATTAAAAGTCCGTAGTAATATCGGTAAGGATAGCTAGAATATTTTTAAAACATTGTAATATTCAAGTGCAGACAAACCATGAAGCAATATACGAGATGCGATGTCTGTATTGAATACTTATTCTGCTTATTTTTTGTTGAAAGATAAGTTGCCTTAGGTATTTTGGACTTGATCTAACAAAAGTTTTAAATCTATAATTTGTTTTAAAACTTTCATTTGGTTAGGTTTGGGTTAGAACAGCAAATTAAAGTTATGCAACTGAGTATCGTAGACATTTAGCGCATATCAGTTAAATTGTATTTTTCCTAGTATATTATTTCATATATAAATCTATTAGTTAAAATGTATTAGGACTTCCCTAGTGAATATATAATATAACTGAAAAATACACATTCACTATAGCATGTTAAAAAATGAGGATAAGTAAGTAAATGTATATATTAATACATATGAAAGTGTTGAAATCATATCATTTTACTAGCATTTGTCATGTTAATTATATTTTCACTGGTAAAAATATATATCTACCGGTGAATCTGTATTCAGATATGATTTCACTGAAATGAATTATTTTCGGAATAGATTCGAGACTATTTTTTATGCCTGTACTACACTCCCTGGAAGTTGGCCAAGGTTGGCCAAAGACGGAGAATATAGTGGGTTTGTTTCTTCCCGCTCTAAAATCGCTCGGAAGTTGTCCGAGGTTACCGAGAACGGGAGGTAAAGTGGCGGTAATTCAGTCGAGTTGGCCAGCTTCTAGCGCTTCCGAACATTGTCGGCATTATTTCAGAGTCAAAGAGAGCGAAGTCGGAGCTGCTCTTTCGAGCGCGAGCGGTGAAATACTTTCTCTTTCGCTCTCTCATGTGTTAAATGACGTGAGTGAGAGAGATAATGATATGGTGTTTCCCACACTGAGATAGAACGAGTAACTCCGTTCAATTTGAGTATGCGCGTAGGCGTCCTATGCTTAACACGCACGTCGAGCGCTGCATCGTGATCACGTGGTCAAGTTATAATACCACATGCTTATTGTGGACTTCAACAGACTTACTGACGTTTTTGAATATTTTAGGGCACCAAAAGGGATTAATTATATTTTTGATAGAATATTCTTCTAACAGATATCGTTATTATATTTTTTTCATATAAAATTAAATAATTAAAAAATAGCTAGTGGTACTTCATTTTGTTAAAAAAAATCGTTTCGAATATCCTTATGTATTATCCTAGATCGTTTTATATAAATGTCACACCATAACGAATTCTTATTTAGAATCGATGGCGACAAATTCTAGGATAATCACAGATGTGGTGTTCGTATTCTGAAGTACCGTTTTTATGCCTTATGGCATTTTGCAAAAGCCGACAAAGATTTTGCGTAAATTGAATATTTAAGACCGAAAAGTTTTCATTAATATTGTATTGGTGAGTGCCCACACAAACTTTTATAATTATCTGTAGCGTAATTTTAATAATATGACAATTTAAAAATTGTGATTATTTGGCACTTTTTTTGATCGCGCGCAAATATGCCGACCGTACGTGACAGAAGCCGCCGTCCGAACGTCACTCACGACCGCCGTCCGGACGGCATATGAAATTTGCGACAGTGTGGTCGCTTACTCGAAGTCGTAGATCTCGGCTGACTTCAGTTGTAACTTTGGTTCAGACAACTTCCAGAGAGGTCATTTCAAAGGACGTCATTTCAGTGTTTTTAATACTTTTTTATGTCATTAATGTGTTTATAAAGACTGTAATATATGTTCATATTATATTTAAGAAATATACAGCAAAACGTTCTGTAAATATTTTTTAGTGAGACAGACACACAAAATGAATAATTTTAAGATTTAGAATATAGATTTAAATATTCTCAAAATATAAATAAAATCGGCGAATCTCTATCCACTATTTAATAAGAATATGTGCATAGTTTTTAATCTAAACTTATCTCAGAGATGCTAGATTGTATGCCCACATCACAATAAAAAGCCAGAGGTAACATTTTCTGGATTGCGAGAAGGAAAATTGTGTTTAAAATTCCTTAATTCCTAGCATTAGGCGTAATACATAAATCACGGTTATTTCTTTGGAAGCTTTGCATTATGTAATGAAATATGCCGTTTGAGAGATGCTGCTATATATATTTAATAGTAAATGCTTACCATGTTTAATCAATATTGGCCCAACCTCTGCATAGAGTCATCAATGAACCGGCATGGTGTAAATTTGATAAGCAAAACTGACAACGATATCTAATGTTCTATATAGCGGAAAAGTAATCATATTCTAGTAATACGAAATACTTAAATAACAAAAAGCCGTTTATCATCATTAGCGCCAACACACCCCTCGTTATCAGATCGATATCAGAGCCGATTTCTGACCAATTCCTCGGTTTTTATCCCATAAAATCATCCATCATCCGAGCGTGTAAACACGTCGAACAACAGACTTTGGAATGGTGATTGACGTCGCCTTCCCTGGGCGCGTGTTGTTCGAAATTAGGGTCGAGATGAAACGCCCACCGCGACATTATCATTTATTACACACCTGGCAACACCTTACCGAACAATGTGTAAATCGATACGGCAATCTGAGCCACGACGACGACGCGGAGTGATCGACGACCGGTTAGATTTTAACCGGCCGGTTAAATTTGACCGCTAGAGGTCAGTTTCGAAAAGCAAACATTATAGGTGTTCCACATTTGGGGCGGATAAAATCCGTGGGTCGTCGTGTCATTGGCGATCCGAACCCACGTTCTTGGAGAGTGGAGTGAAGTGAAGGTGCAACGTTATGCAGCGAAGTGTATGAATTTTGTTGAAAAATTCCAAACTGACTAATAATATTGTGCCGTAAAAGGTTATGTTGGGTGTGCGAAGCGGCGAACGTGCAACGTTCGAATTTGAAGTGTGCAATCGCTTAGAAAACTTTATAAAGTGAACTATAAATTCTAGTTAAATATGTATCACTTATATTATTTAAACACACCAATACAGATTCATCAATTGATGTTTCACATTTTTTAATCTGTTGCAGTATACTGTTTCTTATAATTGCAAATCTTTCGTTGTATCATGACATGCCCAATTCCGAACCACGACTTTACACTATATTTGTGTTAACACAGTCAGTTCGATAGCTATCCATTTTATCATTATTTATAATTTAGAAAGAGATGGCAAGTTTGAGTTTATGCCACTACTATTAGCTCTCAACTTCTCTAAAAAATCGTATTTTTTAACATTTTTTTTTAAATCAAAAATTACTATTACAAATAGCTAACAATGTTTTAATAATGACGCATAAAATAACCTCAATTTTTTTCTGTTAACGAGTCTTAATGTTAATAAATTTGTGTCTAAAAGTAATTAATTATATAAAAAATTACAGTTTTTATATAATTAATTACTATTTCAATTTATGAAATACAACATTAATATTCTCGGGTATTATAATTTAATGTTTTTTATAAAATAAAATAGTATTCAAGCTTTTTTATATACATATGTAGTATATGTTAAACCAGCACGGGCGACGGTTATATGCCTGCACTACACTCTCTGGAAGTTGGCCAAGGTTGGCCAAGGACGGAGAATATAGTGGGTTACTTCGGTCTAGTTCGGTTCTGCCCGCTATAAAATCTCTCGGAAGTTGTCCGAGGTTACTGAGAATGGGAGATAAAGTGGGGGTAATTCAGTCGACTTGGCCAGCTTCAAGCGCGTCCGAACATTGTCGGCAAACGGACTGAAGTCAAAGGAAACGGAAGTCGGAGCTGCTTTTTCGAGCGCGAGCGGTGAGATACTTCCCATTTCGCTCTCTCGCGTGTTAAGTGACGAGTGGTCACGTGGTCAAGTTATAATACCACATGCTTGTCGGGGACTTCAACAGACTTACTGACATTTTGAATATTTTAGGGCACCAAAAGGGATTAATTATATTTTTGATAGTATATTCTTCTAACAGAAATCGTTATATAATTTTTTTTCATAAAAAATTAAATAATTAAAAAATAATTAGTGGTACTTGATTTTGTTAAAAAAAATTGTTTCGAATATCCTTATGTAGTTTCTTAGATCGGCTTATATAAATGTCGCACCATAACGAATTCTTATTTAGAATTGATGGCAACAAATTCTAGGATAGTCACAGATGTGGTGTTCGTATTCTGAAGTATCATTTTTATGCCTTATGGCATTTTGCATAAGCCGACAAAGATTTTGCATAAATTGAATATTTACGACCGAAAAGTTTTCATTGATATTGTATTCGTGAGTGCCCACACAAACCTTTATAGTAGTCAGTAGCGTAATTTTAATAATATGACAATTTAAAAATTGCGATTATTTGGCACATTTTTCGATCGCGCGCAAATATGTCAGTTGTACGTGACAAAAGCCGCCGTCCGGACGTCATTCACGTTGGTGAAAACATAACTTTCCAGATGGCCATTTTTGAGCGATTATCTGATAATGTCATATACTTCCGTGCTTACTTGATAAGTATTTTTTATAGACGTTGTTTTGAAGTTTATGAAAAAATGGTTTATAGTTCTCATGTTTTGTTTGGACAAAACTGTTTTTATAGCTTTATTATAATCATTGTTGTAACCCCACACTATTTGTGATAATAGTCTTCAAACATATAACCTTAGCATCAACAAAACAAGAGATACAACAAGATAGATACAACATCTACATCTAAACCGTATGGTAAATGAAAAGGGAACTTAGCTGCCAACATTTTATCGTCAATAAACACCGCCTGTGCTAGAGGATTAAGCCTCGCCTTTCCCGTTCGTTTCCCGATCCGCGGTCGTTTGTCATATGTAAATCGCACGAGGAATACATTATGGCGATTACGTACAAACATATGTGAACTGCTTGGTACGTATGTTCGACACACATTGACGAAAGACGCGGATTTTGGAGTTGGTCCACAGCCAAATGCCTAATCCTTCACTGTCGAATATATGCATATAAGCTTCAATATGCTAAAAAAAATGTGTACTTATTTCTGTACACCGGATTTGGAGTTAAGCTAATTTGTATTTCAATATTTTGAAAGAACGAGAGATTATCTAAAACTTATCTTATCGTCCCTTTAAAATTGTAAAATACACTAAAAGTTGTGCAATCAGATGCCGCATTCTGTTAATATCTTCACAAGTGGTTCAGAGTGTTGAACTGTCCGATTAAATTTGCTTATTTATATTTCATTCTTTAAGTTTCGAATGTGTAACTCTCATATACTTTATTTTTTGTCTGATAAAATTTCGTGAACTTAGAGCAAAAAAACGTGACGCTTATACTGAAGTTTAGCCATTAAAAAATAAAAACGTCGTTTTTATGGGCATTTTGATAAGCGATGAACTAGCTTTCAACAAACTCATACTTTATTCGTTACAATTAGTTTTATTAATTTTTTATAACCCAAAAAGTCGAGGGCACTGTATTTGTACACTCACTAGCTGCGGTACCTCACGATAGTGAGGGACCGACAGCTGTAATTATATATTTAACCCTTTGGATGCCGGGCATTTTTGGAAAAATGTTCCAGAACTGCCGGGACTTTTTATTAAATAATTAAAAAGTCAAAATGTGTATTTTAGTTTGTAAACATGCTGTCGCGGCGTGCGACGCTGTCTGCAGTGAACTTGACCTAATTAATGATGAATATGCGATTGTGTGTTATTTTAGTTCTTATTTGCGCTGAATAAGAGTCATTATCGCATGACGTATTAAAAAATACGAGATCTGAGCGGCCGAACTCCAACCAGGAATCAATAACAATGGTATATAATATGTTATTTATTTTTATAATGTAAATAAAACTTTTCGTAAATTAATAAAATATAATATTTTTAAATAATGGTTTAAGTAAAAATACCCTACAGACTGTTGAATATATATATATATATATATATATATATATATATATATATATATATATATAATTATATATATATATATATATATATATATATATATATATATATATATATATATATATATATATATATATATATGTATATATATATATATATATACATATATATATATATATATATATATATATATACATAATATATATATATATATATACATATATATATATATATATATATATATATATATACATATATACATATATATATATACATATATATATATATATGTATATATATATATATGTATATATATATATATATGTATATATATATATATATATATATATATATATATATATATATATATATATATATATATATATATATGTATATATATATATATATATATATATATATATATATATATATATATATATATATGTGTGTGTATATGTATAAAAATAATGATTATAATATATTTATAACATATATTTGAAAAAAATGTTATAAACCCCTGAAGCAATTACCCTACAGACGGTTGAAAATGTATTGGATACTACGATTTCGGAGCCGTCGGATCCGGCAGTTCTCGCTAGTGTAGCGAAAGCCGATATATCGGATTTCGGTAGCCAAAGGGTTAATAATTGAATAATTTTCTTTATTTAAAATACTTAATAATCCTTACCTTTCACACATATTTTTGAGTTTTAGTTTTTCATGTATTATTTTTGAAATAATTCTTCGACTCGTTCCAAATATTAATTAGTGTGAATTTTCAATTTTGTTGTTTTTTTACAATGCAATATTTATCCGTTACAGTTAATTTTATTAAATTTATTTCATTGTACGTATTACATTAACATATTGCAGTAGCACGTAATCGGTCGTCAACACGACTCTCTTTGGTTTCTTCAGTTTATTGACACGTATTGCAGTAGCATGTAATCATATTTAATAAATAATAGTTAAATATAGCACTATTGCTCTAGAAATGTCATGTGCAAATGTCACGTCGCTACAGTTCACTTTTTAGGAGGAACTCTTATGATTCAATAAACACAAACAGACCCGTTGTTAGGGCAAAGCGAACGAGACAATCGCCTTGGGCTCCGCTCGAATTTATTTTTTACTTCTACAAATATTTTTTTTAAAAACTTAAAATCAAACATTCAAAAGTAATAAAATAATGCCATCGCTGTCGTAGTGGTAACGCTCTATTCACGACGATAGTATATTACGGTTTTTAAGAAGTACAACAAAACCGAATTTTGACCAATAGAAAAGTGCAAAAAATAATTATCACTATTCAGAAGTCAAAAATCCACGCCAAAGGCAATAATATCGTGCCGACGCCGTCACAGTGGGAACGCTGCGACGGTGTCGACACGATTTTATTGCTTTTGACGTGAATTTTTGACTTCTAAGAAGTGATAATTGTTTTTGCGCTCTCCTATTGACCAAAATTCGGTTTAAAAATACTTTAATCAGCATTATTATATTAGAAGTCCATAGTAATATCGGTAAGGATAGCTATTATATTTTTAAAACATAGTGGAATATCGAAATGTAGACAAACTGTGGAGCAATTGTTTTTACGCTCTCCTATTGACCAAAATCAGTTTTGAATATACTTAGATCAATACTTAAAATTATGATATAAAATCGCACCATCACTTATTCCAAAAATAGTATATGAAAAACTAAAACTCAAAAATATGTCTTAAAGTAAGGATTATTAAGTGTAATAAATAAAACAAATTAAACAATTATTAAATACATATGTATATACTTACTGTATCTTATATCATTTATATAGCATAGCAAGCTAGATACATTTAGAAAAAGGTTGATTCCATCAAAGTGGGTATTCAAACTCCGAGACTGCGCTACAACACAATCAATGACATAATTAATCTCATTATAACAAATATACAAGGGCTTAAATGAAATATTTTCAGTGTCATTTTTCTAAGAGGATGTGTAATAGTATAGATAGTATTTATTATTATTATTTAGTCCAGTTGCGAAACGAACTGTTAAATAATATAAATTATTTGTTTTATTCATACGCACCTATGTTGCAAATTTATTTTTAAATAACAAAAAATGTTTAGTTTTTCTGTTATGCAAACCTATTTTCAAACTATTTAAAAATATATAGAAATAACTACACTGTCTAATAATGGAGTCAAATAGTTATTCACATAGTATGTAAATTCACGATAAAACGCGGGAACGGTCGAAAGTATGCTTAGATCAACCGCATATATAATCTCTATATTTTAATGTTTTAAACTTACCAACCGGTAAATAACAATAAAGGTATGCAGTGTAGTGTACATTTTCATTAAATTTATTCTATACAATATAATGCACAGTTACTGATAAAAAATATTAAAACCAGATATAATAAATATTACAACTTGTTATAAAAAAAATATTTATAACATAAAAAGTTGAGGGTCCTGTATTTGTACACTCATTAGCTGCGGTACCTAACGATAGTGAAGGACCGACAGCTAGTAATTATATACATATTTAATTATATGTTTTATTTAATATTCTTTATAATACACATATTTTTGAGTTTTAGTTATTCTTATTCTATTTTTGGAATAATAATTGTGAAATAATTATGCAAGAAAATTAATTAGTTTGAATTTTCAATTATGTTGCGTTAGATGGTGACAAGATACTGCTCTTTATGAATCAGTATCTTATTTTAAAATATGATTTGGTTATTTACTTACCTTCTGAACATCCCTCGTGCATATTATAGTTTTCATTTGAAAATCAGCAAAGGTCGTCAAACCTGAAGGGCCTAAGGCAATGTCGGATAAAAAAACATTTAATTTCCTTTCGGCGAGTTTGAAGCAATAATTGCTGAGAGTCGGACTTTGATTTATTTTTCATTAGGCAGCAAATCAGCTCTTCTCAACATGCGGCCCGCCGACGCTCGTCCCACGTCCCCCTTTTGAGCCTCGGGGTTAAACTCGCGCATTATAACCAGATTCAATAAGATTAATTTATGAAAGGGCCTCAAAATTGCGCCATCGGAAAAGAAATGAATGAATTGCTACGTTGAAAAGCAAACATAATGAATAGATTTGTGTGCAGTGTTTTATTTAAAGCCCTTCCGTTACATAATTGACTTTTCGACACCAGGTAGACTCGACCCTTTATCATTGTTTCCATAACATTTACATAATTGAAGTTTGCTAGTCTCAATAATCGCGAATTTTTATATTTCATCGAATAATACTTTGCGTATTAAAAAGCCGCATTAATTTATTTATGAACTGAAAATAATATTTAAAAAATATATAAGTCGTAATACATTTGAAAACTAACCTTTCAACTCTTTCATTGCCAAGCCTTTGTGAAAATCAATAACATCTAGATATCAATGCAAATAATTAAAAAATATATGTTTAAATAATATGTACCAAATACAGGTCATTAAAAATAAATATGATTCTCTCACGGACATCAGATTCAGTAATTCTTACCAAAGAATATTAAATTTCGGCAACCAAAGGGTTAAGAATTTTTTTTTTTAATTAAAAGCAATTGATGTTTTCATCGTCATAATCGGGATTTTGTAAGGCATCCACTTTTGAAAGGCAGTCATCGTTTAACGGGGACATTTGAGAAATCAATTATACGTACGTATACCCAATGTAATGATGTTGAATAAAAAATAATCACATTCGTATGATAGATTGCTAGCTCACTATATTAACACGAGATCGATTTGTTCGATTCATTCGATCCGAGTGTTTGTACATGTATCGTTTATATTAAAAGCGGTCGTGCTTGTTATTCAAATTAATTAAGACCGTTTTGTTGGACAATGACATAAAAAAATCAATTAATCGTAAATATGTCGATCGCTTTCGAATGTGGTACGAATTGATTGGTATGACACGCTGATGGTGATTTTTTTGCGATTGATTACTTTGAACCTATAACTTTGGACACTGGACTTATATGACTCAATATATAATCGATTCTTAAGAGTGTCATTCGATTATTAATAATAAAAACAATAACACTCTCAAATATACTTTTCCCATGAACATTCCATCGCTCGTGTTTCAAATAGTTTGATTGAATTATAATGCCTAAGCGTCAAATTGAGACATTTGATTAGCTTTGTAATTCAAAAATTATGAATCTCTTCCTAATTATTTTCTATAATGATACAGTGTATACAAACACATTGATTTAGTACGCAGTAAATTTCGTTAGAATATTGTTATTTATATATTTTTTGAATTTCATTAGAATATTTTTCAAGCGCGAAATCACAGCGCGCGGATATATACGTCCGTGGAGAAATTAGTACACATATTTTTAGCATTGCAAGATCTTTCTCATGCCATTTTTCTCGAAATATAATTTTGGATTATTTTGTTTATTTCGTCATTCCCTTTACTGTTTAAAGCTTAACACGTCTATCCAATTAAAGAACCGTTTCAAAATTAAGCGAATTTCTGATATGGAAATAGAGAATCTGTTAAAAATGGTAAAACTAAATATGCCCCAGGCGTATTTCAGTTACTCTAATTGCTAAACTGCAGAGCAATATCGAATTGCGGCGCCGTCGGATAACGATTAAATGCTAATATTTGCATCGATTCCGCACCCGATAAGGAAGCGTTGCAATTTTAAGACGAGTCAGTAAATAATGAAAAGCTCTGTAAATATCGCTCAACAATAAATAAAGCCACTTTGTGCCACCAAGGGTGTAATTAGTATAGGAAAGCTATGCACAGTGTCGCGGCTGATGAATGCGTTGGGTTCCATGTGCCTTGGGCGAAATGTTAAAACTCATACAATTAAAGTTCAAGCTATGTTGAAAAATATATAAAAAATTGCAACTATGAAAACGCATCAGTTAAAGTTCAAACACTGCTAAATTTTGGCAATGCAGTAATTGCGTGATCGCGATTAAATAAAAAATGCGATGAAAGACTGTAAGTTTGTGCAGCAAACTATCTATTTCACATGATTTCACCGCATAAATTTTACAATTATACCCACATGAATCACGTTTGCGTCTGTGACACACAATCGAGATGCAATCCGCTGCCACTAGTACGTATGTACAGCTCCGTTATGTCCGTCATCTCGACATGTCATACACGTACGACACCTCCGATGACCGATAAAGCCCGTTATACCTTCGCATTGCAAAAATCTCGTTTTGTCGCCGCCGTCGTGACGATTCAATCCGAACGTACAGTTTCATCCTATTTACCAGGAAGTATCCACGTTTACCTAATTGTTTCTTCAAATGCCGTTCCATGTTTGACATTTGTGTGCCGGATTTTATTTTCGCCCGAATAGCCTTCGGAAATGTTAAGGTCAGTCTGAAAGGGCGGTTCGCACCTTCGAGGGTCGATATACTTACCAACACTGTAGACCTGTTGTGCCTATTATTATTGAGGAGTGGCAAATCTCAGTAGAAAATCTCTAGTGCCTTAATCAGTGATCTCATAGTGCAGATAATTAATTATTTGCTTATAAATATTATATACTTATTGATTAGTAATGTAAAACATACTCAACGAAAAAATGCGTTTATGCCTTCGAAAAACATTTGTGAATAGAATGTCTATCGGCCGTATCTACTTCGACCGAAATTCGCAGAATCCGTTCGTTTAACGAAACAAAATATTGGAAAGGCCCACCCCTTATTGCAGTTAAACGCTTATCTCAAAAACAGGTGCGTGTCGCATTATATTTGTTGTTTAAGACCTAAAGATTAAATTTTCATCAGTTCCAATAATTCGATTGCAGTTAATTTATTTTTGTTTATTTAATTTATATGCAAATTTGCAAAAAACAAGCGACAATACGGATACGATCTTTGTGTATTTCAAATTCATTCCAAACGTTATTAGTTTATGTATAGTTCTACAATAAAAATGATATAATCATGTATTTAAAATGTTTCTGAATCGCAACTGGTCTTAATTCTGATGATTTAAAAAAAATACTGATCACTGATTAGTAATTTGCACAGCATTGTATAACACAACTTTTTCGGTGTGCACTGTACGACGTCTCTGCGGATGCGTATTATCAATTAGAGTATGTGCGGTTCGAAAACGATCCATGGATATTCGAAATAATTGCTCGGATGGACATTTATGTCGACCGTAAAATGGACGTAGCGCACGGTAAGTTTAGCAAACTGAACCGTGATTTTCGAAATAAATTTACAACTGCTGTTAAATTGGCTGTCGCTAAAAAAGTGATGCCGATTCGAAAAACAAACCTCTAAAATAGCACCTATTCTAAACAAATATTTTACAGATATTGAAATATATATAGTTGAAGTTCGGGTAAATAATTCGAGTACCTTATCTCAAATCTATCCCGAAAATAATTTTTAAAATATGTCATTTTAGTAAAATCATATCGGAACACATTTTCACCAGTAGAAATATATTTTTACAGTGAAAATATAATTTACCTGATAGCTGCTAGTAAAATTATATGATTCAAACTATTCACTATGTGATAATACATACATTTACATTATTTATTTACATGCGATGTATAAATGTTACAGTAAATATGTATTTTTTAGTAAAGTTCAAATACATTTTCTCTAGTAGCTATATATTTCAACTAGCCAAAATATAATTTAACTGATAATTACTAATCTCGTTACCGAGCGTTCCCACTGCAACGGCGCCGACACGTTTGTATTGCTTTTGACGTGAATTTTTGACTTCTGAGAAGTGATAATTGTTTTTGCGCCCTTCTATTGACCAAATATGGGTTTGAATATACTTTGATCAGCACTTTAATAGTCCATAATAATATCAGTAAGAATAGCTATCATATTTTTAAAACATAGTGCAGACAAACCATGAGCAATATGCGAGATGCGACGTCTGTCTAAACTTCTTCCTCTGCTTATTTATCCCTGAGGGAATATGTTGGCTCAGTTTGTATTTTGAACCTGATCTAATGAAAGATCTAAAACTATAATTAGTTTTAGAACCTTCAATAGATCAGGTTTGGGTTTGAGCAGCTAATGGACGTTTCGCAGCTATCAAATTGAGTTTCATAGACATTTTAGAGTAGCACATAATTTCACTAACGCCTATCGAAAGTCATAACACCTCATTTTTAAAAACAGGCTAAAGTCTTTCCCGCTAAAATCTATCTTCATTCAGGTGAATGTTGTCCTCGCTTTTTCGATCCGATATTTTATTTCTAGTGTGTGGTCCCAATCTTCATCTTGAGTGGATCCCAAATAGATGTTTTTGCTTAGTTTTAGTCCAGTCATATGATTTGTGTTTGCACACGTTTATGAGCTGTTTTTTAAACGTTTAATTTTACAGGCTTCTGTTTCTTTACCCTCTCGGCTATCCGCTATGAGCGCCGTATCATCGGCATAGCATATGTAGGTATTAATTATAACGCGTTAAACGTTTAATTATACTCTTATATTCTCAATTCATAAGTAATTTAGTACAATCTAAAATCTTTTGAACTAAAACACATAATACGTTCTTAGTGCAATAAGAATATATTCATAAAATTAACGAAATGTACCTAATAATATTATAAATATTTGTTTAAATATAACATTCTTTTTTTTATTGTCTTTACTTAAACATATGAACAAATAATCTCATTCACGACTAACTTCATGTGTTACTCATCAATATTTGTTATTTGTCGGTTGCTCACTGCGATACGGTACCGTAGCGTTACCTGATTACGATTGTCGTTTGAAACGTTTACAATATTATAATCGCGGTCTATCACTTCACTTAAGATAATGCGTTTGCAGCTTTAAATATATTGATGTATAACTGGTTTGAATGGAATTTAATATTGTTGTAAATGTGCTTCTGTTTCTCACAATTGCTTGAGAAGTACATGCATATATACACTTGCTTTATTATTATCGTCATAAATGAAGGGGTTAGCTTGGATGGATTTGGAATAAATTTTGATTAAAAGAGCACGTGTAGTCTGACAATAATTTGTCTGGCTCTCTGGGAGCTTTGGGTTCAAAGGCGAAACGCGATACTGATGTTTCAAAAATAATTTGGTCGTAAATTAGTGCTGCGCCGCTCTAGTAGACTAGGAAACGTCTCCTCCTACTTTTTTCTCTGAAAAAGGGTTGCTTGCCTTCGTATGATGGATGCAGGCAGAATTGCATCGGGGTTTTAAATTGGACGCCATTTATTCTCGAGCAGATGCCGTGTGGATTAATATCGGAGCGGCGTTTGAGGATTTGAGTAAAAAATGTGGTTAATTTCGGACGCGGCTCTTGAAAGCTTGGCTTTGAGCTGAAATTTTAATTACGTTCTAAATAAAATTCTTGCTCCAAGATTGATTACATCTCACTTTAAAAAATATTGGATTCAAAGATTAAACATAATTTTAAGATTTTTGAGAGAGTAAAGATATTGTATGATTTTTTCTATCTATTACATATTTTTGCGTTACAACACATTTTATGTAATACATCGATATTTAAATGGTATGACCAAAGGTTATGAAATTCAAAATGTACTATGTATCATAGTCAATTATGAAATCAAACAGTAAAAATAATTACAAATTACTATTGAGTTTTTTTTTCAAAGCAAAAGTTCTGGATAGTAATAAACTTTATTAACCATTTATGTATATTATATAGAGAAAAATCTAGCGAATTGATATAGGCATTTATATAACATTAACTGACATTTTTGTAAAATAAAAAAATATTTCTAATATATCGAGTTTAGTATTTAAATATATTTATATAGCAAAACAATGTTTTGCTACATAAATACGTCTCAGAACACGTCGCTCGATTGCTAACACGACTTTCGCGCATGCACTCAATTACTTCAGTGTATGTGTGCAAGCGCGGCGGTGGCCGGTATATATTCGACCTGTACCCAAAAATCTATTAGTTTGTATGAAATGCTTAACTTTAATTGCGTGAAGTAAATATATATTTTTTACCGACACATTTGAGTTTATGTAATACATTTCCTTAATGAAAATGGCATTAGTTTTTTTTCTGATAAAAACAATATATTAACTGTTTAAATACCGTTGAAAATAAATCATTATTGATTAATCCAGCTGCACTTTTATAATTAACTATTATCTTATTGTAAAAATAAGCCTTTATATAACATATTGATAAATACAAATTATTTAAACATTGATACCAACTTATTCTGGATGTCGAGCAAGAAGTATTGGAGTATATTTTTAGTTTTTAATACAAAATCAAGATAATATCCAAGCATCCAATAAAAGCATCCACATCTCATCCGAGATTTTCATATAAATTAGGTACGCATTAGCGTCTCGGGAATATTTATTTTGTGTTGCATCGTTAGTGGGCCATTCGTTACCGTTCCTCTGGCCCTTTTACAACGCGTCTAATGAGCTCAGCATACATAACTAAACACCATAAATATTTTTAGAAATCTAAACGTTAAAAACACCATGTGCAGCACCCTGAGTTTATTTTTTGACTTGCGGAACTGACTGCGTGCATGCGGAAATAGGCAAGCGCACGTGGGCAAAACGTACGTACAAAGGAGTCGCGAATATAAATACAGCGCGGACAGAAGTGAAGCAATATCTCATTGTTGAACTACTTGGACCGGGTCGTGTTTAATGCGACGTTTCGCTTTTGTTTTAGACCCCTGTATGTGTGCGGATGAAAGGGGCGGCTGAGGGGATACAGGATATTCGCAAAGTTTCGAAACTGTCTTGGTATTAATAATTTATCGTTATGTGCCTGGTAAATATTTTTCAGACCATTTTTAACTAATGGTCTCGTGTCTCAAAATTGAAGACCGTAAGTAACTCGACACGTTAAAAGGGGTAGTGTAAACAAACTACATAGTACATATTAGAATCATTTATCATGTCCGTGTGTATTCATATGTATAGCCGTGTATGTAGAAAGTACCCATATGAGTATAATATGACCTACGATCCAACATTTCCGACAGTGGTTCCTTCCGTTCAATACGTGCACATATGAATGTCTTCGGGTTTAAATAATAACCGCACGTATGCTAAGTTTTTATTATTAGAATATTATTCAAGTTATTATAAAAAGTTGGTAGACATCTACTGGCGATTTGGTATTTTTTTATATATGATATTAGAAAACTCTCCTCCTTAGAATGCCGCCACCTTATTCAGTCCCTTACGTCTTAGATCAAGCAAATGTACCACTAAGAGTTTAGTAAGAGCGACAGCACCATTTTATTAAACGATACAGCAGTTGCATAGGGTCCATAGCGAGGGCCTAAATAATTAAAATTTCGCATCACACGCTCGATGAGTTGCCGCCGACGCAAAAAGTTTAAGAATCGCTGATTAACCCTCACTCCCTCATCCACGGCCGTGAAGTGGATGATGTCTTTTAGTGATAATTACAACCCGCATTAACTGCCGGTGGGGCTCTCTTCTGTTTGTGACCCCTCGTCTTCTTCTCGTTTTGTGACGTGAGCACGGTGTACGTGCTGTATTTTTTTCAGCGCCCTTTTCAATTAGCTAAGCGTAATTTGCCGTTTTGTTTCGCTCTTTGTCTTACGTCGTGGCGAGTGCGGCTCTGTTGCTCGAATTTTTCGACTCAATTTTTAATGTTTTTTTTTTTTTACAGTGGGCGGAATGTCGAGGGGCGGCAAGCCAGCCCCGCAGGTGAAGAGGGTAGCGCCTCCAGCCGTCCCTGACGCCTTCGGAGGCGCTACTCCGGGGGCTACGGGGGCGCAGCACCGGCTCTCTGGGACCAGCTTCGGATCTTCTCAAGGGTACGCCAGCAGCGAGGACACTGGTTTTCTGCACCCTCCTGATACGCCTCTAGCGCCAATCAGAGGTATTTATATATTTTACTATTACTATTAGAAACATGAAATAAATATTTTTTTGGCAGAGCCCATTTTGTCTATTACAAAAAAAATTACAAAAGAAAATATAAAGCTGATTTTAAATAGTTGATAAAGTTTTGAGCATTTTTCTGCTATTTAAATACTACCGAGCTCTTATTAAAAACTTTAGAGAAAGCATGTATATTTTAAAGCATCTGGCATGGACACGCCCTTTCTTGTGCAGCTGTATAAAAAATGCTGCATTTGTAAAACGTTTAAAAATATTCATTCAAATTTAATTTGTAACGAATATTTTTAAAAGGGCTCTACGAAAATTCTCAAAAAATCGACAAATTTCTCGAGAAATGAGAATTATTGCTTTGGCATTATTCTCGAGAAGAAACATTACTCCTTGTTAAACAATGCATCACAATTATTTTTAACAAAAATCGTCGTTAGTGACGAAGCGCATTTTTATTTTATGGATATGCAGCAAGCAAAATTATCACTTCTGGGGAACTACAGATCCTTTGATTATTTACGAAACGTCTTTACATCTCCTCAATGTTACTATTTGATGTTGAAAAAACGCTGCTAGTAACTAGTGGTTGCTGCTGGTAATTATTTTTAAGATTTAAAAACAGTTTTCAATTTATGTAATTTCTACAGAGAATGTGGACAAGCAATAAAATTTGAAATTTACCATTGTTTTTATGAGATTTTTGACACCTGAATCCGGTAAATCCCGGGAAATCAAAACTTCTATTGTAAAATATAATAGAAGTTTTGACTCATTTGGTATTCCATATCAGTGGTATTAAACCTAATCAGTAAACAACTGTATAAATACATTTTAGAAAAAACTTGAAGTCTAATCAAATAAATGAATCTCGAATAAAAATTATGTTACTTCCTCAAAAAATCTAAAAATAATAAAAACTATATATGTACATAGTGTTTCTTTTCGAGAATATCTTGATAAAATGTACAATGATTATTTTTTTATTTCTCATAAAATGTTTTTTTCAAATACAATTTATACGAATGTTTTTAAATGGTTTACAACCACTGCAATATATTGAATACAATTACAAGTAAAATTTACAGCTTCATTTAGAGCATGTAGTAAGAAGAGGAACAGATATTATAGATTAACAATTCACAAACAGTTTTATGACCGACTCTAGGAATGACGATTATTAAACATTTCGTTTCGACTTCCTTGAACATTTGCCAGTCAACAAGGATCAATTTTTTACCTGTATATGCTATAAATCTATATCGATATTATTATCGTGCTGTGAAATCTCGGAAATAATTAAAACTATATAACGAAAATAGGCAGCAACGCTGAAATAGTTAACTTTTGAAGCGAAAGTCCGACCGCACAGCAAAAAATTTGCTTTAGTGTTTTTTTATTGAATTCCAGTGAAAATTTTCAGCTTTTTTAATGTTTTCATTTTTTTATGATAGATGACCACTCAGATTATGGCAGCACGGTCAGCGGAGCGAGCGGGGGCAGTGGTAAAAGTCCAGGGGCGGTCACGGGGGTGGGCCCCGGGGGCAACGCCCCAGCTTTCACCTTCCCGCCGCCCGGTCCGCTCACGCACAAAACGGCCGTCTACTATCACTATCAGCTGGCGCTCCAGGAAGACCAAGGGATCGACATGACACAGGTATGTCGCTCAAACTTCCGACTCATCCATTGACCAAACTTATCCTTCGATTTTCACTTTTCAGAGTCCCGGAAGAGACAGTCCGGGCTCCTCGTCTGGATCCGCCGGTTCTGGATCGCGCCACAGCAGCGCCTCACTAGATAGCGGCAGAGCTTCAGGATGTCCAGCTGCAGCACGGTGTTCCCTCAGTTCCTGCTCCCTCAGCTCAGACAACACGCGGATGGACCGTCTCCTCTGCCAAGGACTTCCAGTGAGTTTTTTCGCTCGAAAGCCTCGTTTACAGATTCGAAACACACACTCGGATACGGGTTATTTCACACATTTCAAGCTTCCCAAAGAACGTACGAATTCTGGTTTCGTGCTTGCAGACAAAACTCTCGCGACTTTGCAAGTCAAATGAGAGCACTTTCTTATTCATTACTCGGACCTCTAGATACGAGAAATGCTTACAAAGTTGTAGGAATTCAATCAGTTGTGATATCGGTAATTGAGTTTGCTCCAGTATTAATTTTACAAAGAACAGTAATTTTCTTCTTATGAAAGAAAAGTATCATGACCTCAAAGATCAGCGCTTAAGGTGAATCTGTCGAACAAACACATCTGTCAGCACTCAATATAGACAATGCTGCTAATGTGGAAAAAATAGTGATGGAACCATTTTTGGTCAAATACATTTGGTATAGACTTTTAGAAATATTTGGGTACCAAACTCTGACTTTATTCGAGTCAAGACCAGTTTTCATGCAAGCGATTTGGAACTGTCAATGGATACCGTTTAATGGACGTTCACTCGGATACGCCGACAAGAAAAAAAACTTCGTTTCTTATAAAATTCAAGGAATACAAATCAATTAGTTTTATATGATTAATTTTGTATATGGGTGCAGGGCAGGGCACATTATTTACGAAGTCAAAAAAAAAGTACATAGTCTAATGTGTTATTTATATAATTTAATAATAATTTCAGGATCAGGACTTGATACACGCTTGGCTGTCTGATCTGAGATACGAAGAGTACGCGCCGCTCTTTATAGCCGCCGGTTACGATTTGCCCACCATAACTCGCATGACTCCAGAGGACCTCACCGCTATTGGGATTAAGCAGCCGAACCACAGGAAGAGGCTGAAAACAGAAATCGACAATCTTAGAATTCCCGACAATCTTCCAGATTACATTCCTGTAAGTGTGCATCTTAAAACGTTAGCATCTAATAAGTGTGTATCTTCATGGATTATATTCACTTTCAGGGTTCGTTAGAAGAGTGGTTGAGGCTACTTCGTTTAGAGGAATACGGTCCAGCGTTGGTATCTCAAGGGTACAATACGGTACAGGACGCGACGCAATTAGCGTGGGAGGACCTGGAGGACGCCGGAATTGTTAGGCTTGGACATCAAAAGAAATTCTTGCTCGCCATTAAGAGGGTGAAGGACATAAGGGCCGGAAAAAGGAGCATAAGTATTCAAAGTGGCGACGGATGCCGGCAGCAACACCCGCAGACTCACGTTAGTATTGATAAACGATCATATTCACGCTTAATACCTTTCGCTGATTTATGTCACAACGGCTTTAACTAGAAGTACTACTACATACTAAATCTTGAATGTTGAGATTACAATTAATAGATTTCAAGCGTTGGTTTTGACTATATCTCACTCTTTGTGTTAGATTTGTAAATTTCACTTTTTTTAATGGTACGCCTAGAGCTGCGAGAAGCGTTTGCCATTTTTCCTCGTTTTTTAATCAGTTGAGAGTATAGAATTTTACTGCGTTTATTGAGAAGAGATCTTTATACGTTACATATAGAATCAGGGTATATTTTTCTGGTTTCTTTGCTATATATTCAAAATTAAATATATTAGACTACTCTTTTTAAGTCAGACATATTTTAAATTTTATTTTTAAATAGATTGCATTAAACTGTACTTTATGGTTTTCATTTTAGATTCATCAAAATAAGTATATTCATTTATGAACTCAAAAAATAAATCAGTTCAAGAACTTTCAAAGATCTCTTCTTAGTAAATAGATATATAATAAGAACATATTTTTGCCTTAGTTGAATATGTTTTTACATATATATTCATGAAAAGGTTCTGCAACTGATTATAGATAATTTTATCAAATTGATTTCGTCTTAATTGGATCATTACTTTTTCTTACGCTTAACATAATAAAACATTTTCAATAATAGCTCAACGCTTTCTAATAAAACTAGAATCTTAATACGCTAGCTATTTTTTTATTATAATAATTTGCTAACGAATAACAACTCGTCGTTGCTTATCCTATTTACATCACTAAATCATTAATACGTTAACAAATCATGATTTGAAAAGCACATAGACATTTTAACTTACTTTAAAAAAATCGATCCTGATGTGATGGCATAACGGAAAATCAAAAAGTTCATCATCATATCATCGTTCACGATAACGTCATTACATAAACGCCTTTGTGATATTGTCACATGTTTATCCGTCACCGTTTTTCTTTAAATTTATTATTATGAAATAGGAAAATTTTTAAGCATCTACTGCATGTGTATGTTTTATTTCTTTTTTCCGTCACCTCACATCACACAACACTGTGCAATTGGCGAATACGTGCTTGTCCGCAAAAAACGGCCGACCTCGAATATAACAAAACCAAACAAAAACAGGACATGCTTTTAACGCCATCACCGATGAGCGCGGGAGACGCCACTCCCGGATCTTACGTCCACCAAACACAACACGCCTATCAACATCCGTGGGAAGTGCAACAAAGTCGTACGATTAGCGCAAACTATCAGCAACAGTTGCAATTCTATCAGAAGAACCATCCTGGAATACCTTTTAATACGAATCCTAGCAGTACAGATCTTGTGCCAATTCAGGTGAGAATGTTTTATATATCGGATGTGCGAGGGAGGTTCAAAATCATCTGGCCTTTAATATATATGTTTATAAATATATTTTTAATATGATCTTCTTAAATAGTAATTCAAATCCTAACGTTCACATAACTGTTGACTTCTGAGGCATACAGTTAAAACAAAGAATTTCCTTACAGAATATAATTATACTTAAGAAGGCATTAATTTTTAATCGCCTTGTTTTCTTGGGACTCTTCTTTTTAGTGACGCATTATTGTAGGTGCATGTGTAAATGAAGGGTCAATTTATTATGATAGATTATTATTTAAAATTATCACCGATATATTATTTTAACGACAGTGATTGTTCGTATTTTGCTAATATGTACTATATTCCGGTGAAATCACACCATAAGACAATTTTTTTTTGTATAAAAAAAAGAGTTTTTGTTATTATCTAACCAGTGTTTCTCAAATTATTATTTTATTTTTAATTTTTTTGGCATTTAAAAAATCAGATCATTTCATAACTTAAATATAATTAGATTCATAATTGGTTCTCAAACATTTGTTTTATTTTAAAATTTAAAACATGATTTTACTATCTAACTTTTATTTAATTATTGTGCATGATTGTATTTGAGAAAATTGTACAAAATGGACCAGTGATTTCTCATTTTTTTCTTTTAAAATCTTAAGTCTGTAAAAAGCATAATTTTAGTGTATAACTTTAATTAGTTGCATTAGATTATTGTACTTGCGTATATACATATGTATGTGTATACTAAATAAAATAACCAGTGTTTTTCAATATTTTTCTATATATTTAAAAAAATTAAATTTCGGTAAAAGACTATATTTTTACAATTTAACTTTAATTTACCGTATTAGATTTTATTTAAGTTTAAAAATTATGAAAAAATCAGTAGCGGATCTTAATTATTTTAATTTTAGAATTTCAATTTAATTTTATATAAAGTATATAGTTTTACTATTAAGTTTTAATTCGGGACATTAAAATATACATAGTATTTATAAACTAGAAAAACTGAAAAAAATTTAGTTCTTAATTTTTTTCATTTTAAAAATTTAAAGCTAAAAAAAATTTTCTGCATTATATTTTTTTTTTTTATAAACTTTAATTACAGAATTAAAAATACAAAGAAATACATTATATAATATTAAGTAGAAGTTTCTGGCTTATAACTATTTTTTAGTTGACATGAGGAAATTATAAAATAATAGTAATAACAAGATACAATGAAATATAAAAAAAAATTGGTAGACTTCTGTATGTAAAAAAAATTATTTTATGTTAATTTTATTTATTATTAAAAACATTTGCTCTTTTAGGATTTTTTGAGCGAATAACCAGCATTTTGAAAAAATATGACAGATCCGTTTGGCTAACGAAATTAGCTTGAGATTTTTAGAACAAGTTTTATGGCGATAGGATTAAATCTAATGCAGTTTTTGTGTTCTTACAAACCGTTATAAACCATAAAAATATTTTGAAAAAAAATTTACATTATTTTAATTTCCATGATTCAAAATTTTGTTTTTTAAAAAGTTACGAATTTTTTAACGTTTTGAATAACCGCCATTTTAAAACAAAATTTCGGATTAGGCAAGATCTATTTTTAAACAAGTTTCATATCGATATGATTAAAACTGCTGTTGTTTTTGTGTTCTAAAACAAAAAAACATAAATGACAAAAAATGTTAAGAAAATTTCTAATGTAAGCTAACCTTTAAAATTTAAAAAGTTTTTTAAAACTACTTTAGTACTTAACTTGAATTAAGTATATATTATATAATACATTGATAACAAATTATTACAGATACAAATATAAAATGTCTTTATATCACTTTATGGTACTTTACTATCGATGAGCAAAATAAAATTGATTTATTTGCAGAATATTTTTTATACTTAATAACCAAAATAACAATATCAGTAAAATATTGGTGTTGTGTCAAGTGTTAATACATAAGCAGTACCTTCTTTTTTAGAAGACTATTGATTTAAAATAACGATCAAACTAAATTGTGTATATTAAATAATCGAAAGGCCAGAAAATCTTGAACTACCCCTCGTATCATTATATCACACGAATTTTACTTTCATCATCCAACTACGCACCTTTTATTTTTGTGTTATACTTCACAGTTGATGTGTTTTCAATTTAAAGTTAACAATAAAAGAACATGTGTATGATATATAAAATGATTATAAACTATGAACATATAGATGTGCTTGCCGATCCATTATTAGCGTTTAGTAGCCTAGTTTTATTTAAATTAAAAAATCTTATCAGCATGTATTTACTATGAATAACACACTAATTTCATTTTAATTCAAATAAAAACTAACTAATAATAACATATCGATGATAATAGTTTTTTATTTGTAATTTTCGTTGTTTTTTTTAGATAAGACAACCTAGAGGTAAATCGCTCGAGAGCTTGGAAGACGCGTCCGAACGAATTACCCATTTAACGTTCTCGCCGGATAACACACAAGCATATTATTGTACGCACGTGAATCAGCCTAATTTGCAAACATGGCGACGCTCCTACGACGACGGCGATATCACCCCTACGAACGAAGCAGCTATTTTGAGCAACTACGAAGGCGGCGGTACTCTTCCGCGGCCTAGAGGCTTGGTAAAGCCCCGACCGGTCGCTAAGATCAGCGCAACGGCCAAAACAGTCAGGGAGAACGTTATATTCCAGGACGTGAACGAAAAGTCGCCTAAGTACATATTGGAAGGGTTCCAAAACGTGGTGTATCCCGTGGACAAGCTGGGGTATCCGCTGCAGAGCCAGCACATATCACAGATGAGGCAAATGTACGCGGTGAGTCCGAACATGAGCAAAAAGATGCCACCAGAGCCACCAAAGCGGCAGAGCTCAAATCCTGGGATAGATCAAGTCACCGTGCAAATGGAACACACTGCTTTTGGGAAGACGTTCAATAATATTCCGTGCTATACGCATTCTGTAAGTTATTTATAAAGCTCTTATTATTTTAATGTAACTATTGCATTATATTTATTTAAAAAATGTATTAATGCACAAAGCAGTCAGTTCTCATTAAATAAAAGCAAAGAAATTAGGCAATTTTAACAATATTATAAAGTATTGAGGAAAATATATTATAGAATGTATACGTGGACATCATTTCAGATTTTTCTAGGTGGGTTAAAAGATGACCATTCAGTGGGCGTTTCTTTAATACTTTTTAATACATTTCATTAAGATTCATAGTATTTTTTGACCAAATTCAAGGGGGAACCTGTTTAAAATTTAGAATCCACGTTAAAAGCAATAAAATCATGCCTTTGTAGTCACAGTGGAAACTCTTGGTTGTATAGTGTTCATATTAAGACTTTTAATAACAATATTATAATTTACAATAAGTGAGAATCGAATGAAGCACATCTAAACCGAATTTTGACCAATAGGAGAGCGCAAAAAACAATTATCCCTTCTCAGAAGTCAAAAATCCACGTCAAAAGCAATAAAATCGTGCCGTCGCCGTCGCAGTGGGAACGCTCATTATCGAGTGTTCCCACTGCGAACGCGACGACACGATTTTATTGCTTTTGACGTGGATTTATGACTTCTAAGAAGTGATAATTGTTTTTGCGCTCTCCTATTGGTCAAAATTCGGTTTGAATATACTTTAACCAATACTGTCATATCAGAAGTTCGTAATAATATTGGTATGGATAGCTATCATATTTTTAAAACGAAGTGCAGATCAACTATAGAGCAATATGCGAGATGCGACATCTCTATTCTTCTTCTGCTTATTATCCCCTAAGAAATTTGTTGGCTAGTTTTAGAACTTTTATTAGCTTTTATTTGCGTTTGGTTAATTCGTGTAGGTTAGGTTTGCGTTTAAATAGCAAATGGACGTTTCGCAACTGTCAATTTGCGTTTTTGAGCAGCATATAATTTTACTAGAGCTTACTAGAACCGTTTTCGTGCCACAGTATATTTCGTAGTACGCGACTCCTATGCCAGATATTTTTAGAATTAAAAAAATATATGTATATGTCAAGTGTTAACGACTTGTCAAGGACTCTTATAATCCAAAAGGAGCCTCCGGGTGCCGTTTCTGCTCGAAGTGCTAGGGTTGTCACAACAAAACAATATTGAATAAATTAATAAAATAATTCTTATAAATAATAAACTTTATAATCTAATAAGATATATATTAGTTCATTTCTTGAATGAATATAAATTAAATTCCATTAAATTACAAAAGTTAAATTTCAATAAAAAAAAATATATTTTAATTAAAAAAATTTAAATTCTAGTAATAAATAAATAAATTAATATAATATAAAAAAATATGTTATAAATCTTAAATTAATATAATATAATTAATATTATACATATACTTATAATTTAATTTCCTAAATTAATTCTGCCAAAATATAATTGATTTAATTCAATTTATTCATTTAAAATGGCTTGGACTTAAGGCAACACTAATTAAAAAAACTTTGGACTAAAAAGGGTTAAGAATCACAGTATTTCATTAAATGACATGCATTTTCGGCCCAAACTCAAGGGGGGGGTCAAATGCCTCAACTCCTCCCCCCCCTTGTCTCTGACGTCCCTGAATATATACTACATTTAAAATTGAATCACATAAACGTTAAAAAAATCTTGCTAAAAAAATTAACAGTTAAATAAAAAATATGTACATAAATTAAAGACGAGTACTTTTACTATGATGTATACAATTTTTTTGTGGGGTCATGACTGCAACTATTTTATACCTGCTATTTGTTGTCAAGGTGTCAATAATTATATAAGCTAAAATTAGTCGAGGTACCGTATGTTTTTAGGAATATTCACTAAAACCAATTCATTATTCAAAATAAAACACTTCCGAGCATGAAAGAAGTTCTCAATACTAAAACTTTTTAAATTTGAGTGATGTTCTAATGCCATTTTTTAATATTAGATTGTGGCGACTATTTGTAACTCCAAACTACTTCTCAGAACGAGATAAAAAAAAGCTTTTCTGGAAGCGTTTTTTTTATCTCGTTCCGAGAAGCAGTTTGGTGTTACAAATAGTTGCCATAATCTAATATTAAAAATACTACTTTTTAACTGACTGCTTTCTGTATAACTATTCTCAATTTCAAGCTCATGCATCAATGCTTAAAATGACTTTAAAATGTTTAGCACTCTTCACTTCATCTCAGTTATCTTATATCGTACATATACAATGATTACAATTTTATCCAAACTAATTGTTTCTTATTTCATTTCAGTATTCTTCACCGCCATATGTAAATACACATCAAACTACTGTAGAAATCCACGCGGAAAAGCACCAAGATCCTGGACAGAAAGGCGTTCGTAGGACGTTGCCTCTCAGCTTACCTGCTTATCCAAGCTCGGATAGTTTAAGCAGTGTTTCTCTACTTGAAAGCGCCGCTCTAGGTTTAGAACCGCCGGCTCCGGCGCCATCTTCGCCGCCTCGCGCATGGGGTACGCATCCGCATCCTTCGTGCAATCTCGGGGCTCAGAGTAGAAATGGATCTGATGCTAGTTTTAAGGTGATATATTAATTATATTATATATTTAAACTACAAGGTAGAGTCAAATGAAAACATTAAATACGTAGATGTTAATGCTTCTTCTGGTTCACTATAGTCATAGTAGTTACATAAGGCTCAGGAGTTTCGGGTCATTAGCAACTATGACCTTTACCTAATCGGGCTTTGTTTAAGTGTATTACCTCCTACCTAGGCTGTTGCAAGTGACAACCGCGGTTGAATAAACTGGCCCAAAATTATGGATGATCAGTCAAAACAAGATCATTCTGGTTCTTCAATAGCAATTCTTTCTAGTAAGCCTAAAAAGTTCCGAAACGATTTATTTACCATTTGTACACTTGCTGGAGTGACAAACGTGCATCACCATACTGAATTTCAATGGGTTTTACCTCTTAGTATTTTTAATTTTTATAACACAAAGCTTTCATTTGACTCATCCTCGTATATATCATATTTGAATTATTAATTTAATTTTTAATTATGCTTTCAGTCAAGCTCCAGTACGGAATCGGATAGTCTGCCATTCGCGAATGAGAATGCGGGTACTATCAAACAGAATAGGGGGCAAATAGGCACTAGGCCTCACACAGCAGATTTCGGTCGAGGAAACATGCCTTTAACGTCGCTGCCGCCTCGTCATCCGAACACTTCGGGCAACGGAAGCGCTCAAAATTCTCCAGCGAATCAAGCATCGCACGAGTCTTCAAATAGCGAAGAAAAGCCTAATCCTTCACCCCCGAAACCATCGCATAACGGAATCGATCTATCGGCTGAACCGGGAGACGTTTTGAACGATATAGGAAACATGTTAGCTAATTTGACTGATGAACTGGATGCCATGCTGGAAGAGGAGAAAAGACAGGGACTAATCGACGGTTGACTAAAGCGACTGTAGGGCATCTCACAAAATATTTATATATAAATTCTGTAGTAATTGATGTGATAAACTTTTATACGGTAGTCATATCATTGGGTACATAGTGAAGCAATACATTTTTTTTTAAATATATTTATGTAAAAGAACGAAGATTGTGTTTAAAAAATCAACATCGACTACTAATTTTATATTGTTTGCAAAGAGTGATCTCCTAGTCTAGATAATTTTCATTGACCATCAAAGTAGTGATGTAAAATTTAATTTGTATTCATCGATTTTCGCGAATTAATTCTTAACAAAAAAATAATATATCATCGTTTATGATCTTATCACATATTGCTTACAATTATAGCTTTCAATTATATTCACAAAGTGCTCCGAATAATTAAGAAATTTCTCGGAATCCTCTGTGTTTATAATTTAACAACTTGCATAGCTTTAATTTGAAGATGTATCCATTGTGTGTTGAATTTTATATGTATATACATTTAAATGTGTTTTTATTACGTTATTATATAAAAGAATGTTAATCTTTATAATAAATTTAATATTTTAGCATACTACACTGTAATCGCTTTTTACTTTTTTACAAATATTTGTATATTAAAAAGTCCGATTAAACAAAAACAATAACAATTTTGATATGGACGTGTTAAAAAAACTATATGAATAGTCAACGTAATGGCCATGTTAATCTACATTATGTTTAGTACTCGATTATGACTAGATAATAAAATGATAGTTTAGATGTTGACGATCGACTTAGATGGAGAGTAACGAGAGAAATGTATATGTATATTATAAATAAAATTAGATAGCGATTATCTATGTACTCGTGCGTATGTACGGTACGTATATTCATTACGGAACGTGGAAATTTCTGCAATAGATTTTGTACAGTTTACACAATGAGGAAGTGAGATATAGAAAGAGAGAGAGAGAGTAGTATACGGTTGTATATTAAAAAATACAATTAAATAACATAGTTTTTTATAGCGGACATTTTTCAGCCGTCGTGCAACTCAATAAATTTTTCTAACAAATATTTAATTTGTCGATGCAAACATAATTTTTATAAAGGTTTTTATTACACGCCTATATATACACATATAATATATTTATAAAATGTTTTATTTTTTCGTATGCTTTACGCTTTAGTGCCAACAATTATTTTTCTATTGTTTTTTTGTGTTTTATGAATATGAAAAACTGATTTTTCGATTGTAAGAATGCCTTGCCACTGTCGTGGCCTAAATATAGAATTTTACAATGGCAAATATATACGTTATTATATTTATTGTAAACAGGGAAATTTAATTTTTAATTTTTATAAAAGTGTTTGCATGTGTTTAATTTGAAAACTGCCAGTTTTCCATTTTATACAGATTGTGTAGCGTTTCCACAATTTTTGTAAAATTATATTAATTTAAAATATATACGATAGAAGCAATTACTGCGTTTTATTTTACTTATAAATCCATTACACTTAATGAAAACATATCAATTGAAATATGAGGTATTTTATATTAATATTTTGTTATGTATACAAGTTTTTCTGGTACTAACAAGAACATGATAACTGACACTTCTGCTAGAAGATGTAGAACCATAAAAAAGGACAATTTAACTGTGTGAGTCTAATATATTACATATTTACAGCATCACTCTGTTAAACTACATAGTAATTCTTGACATACATGTGTTGTCATTTGATTATGAATACCAAAAATGTTAATTTTTAAAGTTTGAATCATGAGTTCTATGACTTGTTGCACCTTAAGAAATATTTATAGAGTTTGCACAAATATAAACTACACTAAAGTTACTAGATGTTATATAACGTAATGTGGAACGCTCACACGCAGCAGAGCTTAACATTTTGGAGCCCCCGCAAAATATAAATCGAGCCTCCAACCTCAAAAAATAAACATTTATTAATAGAAATTTTATTTATTTCACAAATAAAAAAAAATATTAGTAAAACATATAAAACAAATAATCTTAACAAATTTATACTAACATTAATCAATATATAAAAATATACATATTTATTTAAGTCTTTGAACTATGAATTTTTGATTCATTTTAACAGAAATTTTCGTTCTTTTTTAATCAAAACGATTTTACCATAACACACATCTGCCATGTTTTAAAATATTTTTTCAATGTTGCATCAAAATTAAAAATTAAATCTGCAAAATTTTCAGGCTCTTCAATATTATTCATTTCGATTTTTTTTTAATTAGTTAATTCTGTACAATTTAATGTTTACTTTATTAACATCAAGAATTTTTTAAAGTTATTGGATTTCTAGTAATAGTAAAGTGAGACCTAAAATGCTCACAATTAAAAAATTCAAGAAATAAATCCAGTTTTAGGGCCATACGCACTGTCGGCTAGCCGCCAGCGACTAGCGGTCGCCGGCTCAAAAACGTAGGTAACTAGACTAGGCGGCTAAGCCGAGCGACTCGAGGTCGGGTAGTACATTCGCGAAGAAATTGCAATATTAATTTTAAAGAGAAAAAAATATTATTTTAATTTCAATATAATATTCAATTTCCCCGTATGAAACGCTTTTTGTTTCTCAAATACAGTTATAAATGTATCTGTATTATGTTAATAAAATTAATTTAAATCGAGAAGCAAGAAATAATACAAAATAATTATACATATTATTTCACAATATTTTTTTTTCGTTATCAATATTCATATAAAATTATTGTAAACGATTCAGGATTCAATTTCTACGATGAGCGTTTTTGTGTCGAAGCCATTTTTCGTGAATGATGTATAAGTCGCCTCGAAAGTCGCTCCTCGTGCGAATGCACTCATCTAAACCCATGCTTTTATAGGTTGCCGCGACAGGCAAGTCGCCTGTGCATCACCTCTGAGCAGGATCGCGCCTGACGCTCCGGCGACTCGGCGCCTGCGTGCGTATGCACCCATTTAAAACCATATAAAGTACAGTCGCCGGGCGGCTAGCCGACAGTGCGTATGGGCCCTTAGATGATTGTTGAAAATTTTTTACAAACTAAATTAAACTTTACTTTTACTAGTTAAAAATTTTCAATTTGAATCTAGCAATAATTGCATGTTGTGTTTAACAACTAATATCGGTATTATAATCCAATATTTGGAACCAAAACATTAAGGATTTGTCATTAGAAATGTATGAGTTTTTTTATTTTTTATTATTTACCACTTTGTTGTTTATCGTAAAATGTCATCAAGCTCAGTTTAAGATGTCAATGTATAAGATACATAAGCCTAATAAAACAAGAACAGAAAGACTATCATAAAGAATGGTTTTAAAATTTGGAGTAACAGAAAAAGATAAGATAACACTAAATGTGCAATGAAAACGTTACAACTCGGAGTTATAATCTAAAATGACATTTTGAAACTATACATAAAAATCTTGTTTAATTGGCGGATAAAGAAAAAAGGAATACCTTGAAAAATATTACATCGATTTCTTTTCGTCTAACGCACTGAATTACAAAACATCAATTTCTGACCGAGACTTTTAAAAAAAATAGTCCCATTTTTTAAAAATTTATTTGTAACTATTAACAACAAAATTACTACCAATATAATAATAATTATAACAACTTAATAGTCGATAATTACAATAGAACTTTCGATAATTACTAGAGATCATACAACACAGTCTTTGAAAAATTTTTGTTGTAATTTAATAATTTATATCTTCGTGGTTATTGTGCAATTCTTGGATGCCCTGAAATACCGATTACGCTAATGTTTCGGTAATTAAAAAAAACAAAACTCCCCACAAAAATCTTCATACATTACACAACTCAATATTTCATTTAAAACGAACATTGAATAATATATAAATTTACGAAAGCGCCACCCATACATGAAAAAGAGAACAAATATATAAAAAATAATTATAGGTCGGTTTTAATTTTATCAGTACCAGGCAAAATATTTAAAATCAAGGGATATTTGTTTTCGCCTAGGGCGCTAAATAAAATAGGTCCGGCCCTGAACGCAATCGGAAGATTATAGAAAACCCTAATTTTTTAGTGCTATCTAATTACCAGCACTTGCGTTTGTATTCATTCAAGTATCGCATACAAAAACATATCACTATGTAAAATAATTTTATATTTTTCTTGCCATGGTTTTTTCACTATTTGTCTATTTTAATAGCAACTAAAACTTAATTTTAATGTATATAGAAATATTAGCGCTGAAAAATGACACATCCTTTTATACTCTCTAATACTGAGAACGGAAAAATGAACAAATTAAACAAAACGCTTTCCTTAAGAAAGGCGAAAATGGATTGTCGATACCACCCCTTAGAAATTTACATCGGATTTTGATGTTTTGTAATAAAAATATAACAATATTAATAATTAGTTAAGTTGATCGTTAAAATACCATAATATAATAAAGTTTGAGAATCACTGACTTTACATCACTTAAAATGAATAGCTTTATATTGAATTCGAATAGGTTCAAGGATGCAGTGTTGCCATAATGAAAAACTATATTCGAATAAACGAGGCGTTTTACGAGCGCTGATTAAAAAGTGAAGATTATGCGTGCGTTATCTGCGCTAAGTATTAATCATCGACCGCAAAACGATCGTTATATCGCGAATGTCCACACGGCGACCGATCGATCGACGTTCGTGAATTGCGAGTTTTCAGCTCGCGAAAAGCCCAGTGTTGCCATCGCGACGAACTCAGTCTGCGGCTCGCGCAGCCCTCAGTCCGATTTCGTCCGTGTTTAGCGACGCGATGGAAGTCGGCGGCGGAGGAGGCGGAGGCGTCGGGGGCGCGTACGGCGGCGGCAAGGCGGGCGGGGCTCTCAACCCGGCCGAGCTAATCCGCAGGCCGCCCATCATCCTCAGGGCCGTGTGTTGGGTGAGCGGCGTCTCGGTACCTCGGTACATCGGTATCGATCGGTCTCTCGCCCCTTCGTCCTCTGCATCCGTCTACCTAGGCGCTGCGCCCTGCGCGTACCCCCGATTACATAACACCCACCCCGCATCCCGCGCCTCGCACCCCATACCTCGCGCCCCGCTGAAAAAAATGCTGAAAACGCGTAAAAATGTTCATCGACAACAAACTAAATATAGATCGCATCTTATCGATCCTCCCCCGATTGGCCGCTTGGCCTTTTCTAATTCGTATGCGACGCGTAAAAAATAATTCCCATCAAACGTCAAAGCAGCCGTCGTTTGGCCTCGGAGCGTCGAATTGCGGCCATGACTTTTCCAAGTGTCAAAAGAAAAATCGGAAACGACAACGCCCGAGCGCTCGGAATTTTCAGCGCTCGTTACATCGGGTCCGTCGACGCAACGATTAAACGCAAAGATGGCCGATCGATGTGTCATTTTCGTCGACCTAGACTCTACTAACGATCGCCTATTAATCTAATTGACCTTTATATTGAACGAGGAATCTCATCTCTGATCGTGGCCGACAAATGTATACTAGGCTTTCACTTGCAATACATCCTTATAGGATAACACAAATGTTATTTGTACTAAACATATATACATAATGTATTGTTTTGTAATGAACATTTTGATTATTTTATATACGCTCTCAATATATTTTTAAATAACATATCATTTATTTATACACAAATATATTTTCAATGAAAACAAACTACCTCTTACCGAAATAGACGCCTTATAATTTCTGCAATAACCTGTTTTGTTGTGTTGATAGTTGGCAGCGAGTCAGAACAATGAACACCCCATGAATAACTGCAACGAATCTACCTAATAAATGTAATTTAAAATTAATAAAATAAAATGAATAAATATTTTTTTAGAAACATTTTGACTCCCGATAACAGGAAAGTACCTATTATGTAATTTGTGCAATCATTCGGAAGATTGAGTTGAACTATTGAAGATTCAGGGTCTTCCAAATTCTTGAATGGAGCAGATAAAACGATAGAATAGAAAGCGGCTAACTTTCTCGTGCACTGTATCCTATATACCAGGGGTAGCCAAACTTCATGCCAGTAAGAGTCGCATACAAGAATTTATAAAAACTGGAGAGCCGCAATAATATTTTCCGAGGCTATCGAAAACAATTATTTTAAAAATTGTTTATTATAAATTATATTTACATACATATGTATATTTTGTATAGATCCATACTGTTTTTAACAGCAAATAATAAAATGTATAATTTATTAATTAAATAGTGAATTTATCATTGAATTTGTGGAGTTGAACTTGTAGTTTGTTAGGGCTAGACGCAGAAACTTCGTAAGGTGTTGATTCGTAAATAGTGCACGGTGCTTTAATTTGATAAATAGACGAATTCATGGATTCGCAGGAATAGGTTATACCGAAAATCGAAATAAGTCGGCAAGCAGCTTTTCTTAAGATGTGGTACTTGGATATTGTAACAAGTTTCAAAAATTCTATTGTAGGTGTAACTGTCTTGTGATGTATTTTCAATGCGAGATCTAGAATTTCTACTAATTCTAATTCTCCAGCTGCCGTTTCAGGGAGAACCAATTGAGAAATCGGTAATCCATGGCTAATCAAGACCATTCTTCAGATCTTCATACCTACGACTGAAATCTGTCGATAATTATTTTAACTTCTCTCAATATACCTACATCAAGTTTTTCATCTTTGATCTCAAAAGATCTGATTTTTAAACGGGGAAAATTATTAAATTGTCTTTTCATGAGATCATTCTAAAAAGTTGCAGTTTTTTCTGAAAGCTGAATATCGTTTGAACTATTGTAGATTAGAAATATTTTTCTCCTTTTCCTTAAAAATTACAAATGTTCCATTATGTCAGTCAGGAACATTGAATCTCATAAACAGTAACATCTTTGAGGTATGGATACGATTTATTATTTTTTTAAAGAAATTTTATTAGAGGCTCCAGCATATTAAGTACGTTGTAAGCGGATAACCAGCTCTTCAATGAAATTCTCGAACTGGCGATAATTCTTTGCATTTGTTCAATTGTAATTTATAATCTAATTTATAAAGTTCGCTACTCTAGAGCCGCATTAAATATAACAAAGAGCCGCATGCGGCTCGCGAGCCATCATTTGGCCATGTATGTTATATACCATCGAGGAATATGAGAATTACAACGCCCTTTCCAGTCTTCGATTCTTTGACCAAGGCAGATGCAAAACTTGAATCTTTGTTTTTGTCTAATAAATATCTTTAAAACTTTTTCGTTCATCATCGTTCGCGGTAGCGTAAGTCTGGCAATAGTAATTAGACTCGAAAATATGCAATTCGGGGACATACGGCGGCGATATTTGGGGTGGACCATTTTTCATTATTGCGAATTCTTTTGCCTCGGCGCGTAAATACATAACTGCTCATATTTTGTAAGCCGACATCACTAATTCTGATCTCCCAGATTGAAATAAAAAACGTTAGGGTTCATATGCGATTCAAATTCAGGTCTTTAAAGTATTATCTTATTGGTCTATCATGCTGGTAAAGAGTGATCCAACTTAAAAAAAACACAAATTTAAGGATATCTTCTCTATTGATTTTATGTATTTCATTGCAGCAGCCGATCCTTTCGATGACTTATTCGTTTATTTCGGGCTGTATATCGGCTATAATATGGCGGATGTTGGTTTTTAGGTGCTAAAACGCTTCGGGTTTGTCTAAAAATAAGCGTTCACAATTGACTATTACAATCCGATCTTCGTCGTTTTCAAAAAAGTAGGGCTCAATGCTGCCGTCTGACCACAGTGCGCATCAAACAGTCACTCTTTGGACATGTAATTGTCTCTCGTGAACCATAGAGGGTTTTCTTCGCTCCATATGCGGCAATTTCACTTATTAACATACCCAGAGAGGTGGAAATGTGCCTCATTAGAGAAGAAGATTTTATTTTAAAAATCAGCATCAACTTCCTGCCGCTCTAACACACAATCTGCGTTAATTCTTCGCTGGTTATAATTTTATATGGGTCTACATCCGATACAAAATACGCCAAAGGGAGCCATAAGTAAAGCTTGAAAGCCGCAAATGCCGATGAATCGAATGCGCACCACGATGATGCACTATTTCCAACGCTTGCAGTATTTAAAAAAAATCATTACATTGCAACTTGTTCGCTCAGTAGGAGGACGAAATTGACCATCATCTTCTTAAGCGATCTATTTCGTAAATGTGTTGTTGCGAACTAACATTTGAACACGCGTCATTATTGACAGCTATTTAATTTACAGTGCTGCCGACATAGGAAACTCGAATTGGATCAACCTGTATAATTTTGTATTAATTATGATTTAAATAACCATGTATGTAAGTATGTTGCCGCCCTTTGTCATACTGAAAAAATATGATTCCACAATTTTTTATTACTTAATGGCCCATCAGTAACTTGATATTACTGCCATTTAAATTGTACGTTTTGACATTTTTTTATCATCAGATATTTTAAATATAATTTTTCCTTAAATTGTTTAAGAACGTGTACTATTTTTACAAAACCATACTCCACTATCATTTACCACTTCTATGCAACCGCCTACTCGTCTATGCACACGGGATGTCCTTTTTCTTGTGTCTGGCAAGCTCGTTGAACGCTTACGTCTAGTATAGAATAAGGGACGCAATCGCAACTCTACAGCCCGTGGATGAAAATACCGAGCAACGACGGATGTCGACACTACCCCTCAGCAACTCAAAAAGTACTTTATTAAATACACGCAATATCGGGAATACGATTAATTGTGCTGTAAATCTGTCTATAGGTATTAGGATACGAATACGGATATCATCCATAATCTCTCTTGTAGAAATATTTGACAAATTACCTCTGAATCCACTTTAACAACGAGGAGTACTTCGCTCTGAGAATTGCTTGATCACAATTCTTGGAATGTCAAATAAAATAAAACTAATCATACGACCCGATAGTAAAAATTCGTATTTATAATCAAATAACTGATGAGAACATTGATTTGCTCTTGGCTCTACAGGGCGCTTCCATTGATACGATTTAACCTTTGTTTCGTTTTCATAATCATACACCCACGATTTATCATCTGCTATGTCGCCTTGGAGCAATTTTGAGTCGTCTTAACAATTGATCGGCAATTTCTTGTGGCAATTTTGTTGGTGCAGTTTTTGCTTAACTGTTTTGGAACAAATTTGGCTTGCAAAATTCAAATGATATTTACCAATAAGCTGTTGAGGTCTAATTAATCTAAAATATTATTTCATATTTGCATTGCTGAAATGGAGAGGTATATTTAGCAGCGCAGAGCAATTTCGGTCATTTTATAAAAAAGGAAATACTTTATTGCTATACATTTGAATTGAACCGAAGTTATTTATTTTTACGTTGTAAAAAATATATTTATATTAACTTAATTTTTTGTGAGAGATTTAGAGCGATCGACATTTTATAATTATATTTTTGTACAAATATTATTTATATTGTTAGCAAATATGACCCCATATTTATTATGCTTGGGTGATAAAAGCCCAGCGTAGAGAAGCGCGCTAAAAATTCCATTGTGATAAATGTCCACGCAAACCATAAAAATAGTCGCACGTTTAACCGTTCTATTTATATCACATATATCTACACAATTTTTATCACTGAACACAATAAAGAAAATTTTACAAAATTCGCGTGTTTTTTTTTATTTATTAAAAAATAAATAATTTTAATAATTAGGTGCTTTAAAATATACATATGCTGCTATTTTCTCCGGCTTTTAAGGATTGTATCGGTCGATTCGATTTAGCTTTGCTTGGTGCGAATTCAACTATTTGATTGTTCCAAGTCGGAAGCGAAGTGGTGTCTGACGAAAGTGATTTATCTGGTCCGCTCAAATTTGCAATAAATTAACAAATAGTATAAGCTTTTAGCAAGTCTTTGTCGACTGATTTGGATATATATTTATTTTTCTAATGTCTTTGGATGGTACAAAAAAATATTTAATTAATATGCATAAAGTAACGAAAAATTCTGACTGAAATGATTTAGTGAGGGAATTTTCTAACGTATATATTCTTGAGGAAATTAGAAAGCCCGCTGAACAATGTCTATGAATATAGGTAAAACCAGACTATTTTTTATTGACTAATAAATATTTAGTTAGACCGTATCTGCGTATCAGTGGTTCGAAAATCGGTAAAATTTGCAACAAACGTGGAATAAATATTGACCTCCTTAATTAGTATTATAAGCTTTTATCAGGTTCTTTTAGCTTATTTAAAAATGTTATTATTTTTCTGGTATCTTAAGATAGAACAAAAAATCTGTATTTAATAGTATGGCGGAAGTAAGTTCCTGACTGAGGTATCTGAAAGAAGTGATTTAGTATGGCAGTATTTTGTCTTATATACCTTTGAGAATTAGTGGCAGCTCAACGCGCCTTCCAATCCTTAGACCTTTGCCCTACGTCGATGATTCGGGACAGAACCAGACTCTTTGTCAGATCTTGTTAGTCTGTATAACTGCGTAATAGCAGATTTAAAATCGGTAATATTACTATCGTTATCATTCTATTGATTGCGTAATCCGGAGATGCTGTGTTTAGGTACCTGTTCGGCACCATATTCCTTCGAACTTGACACCGACCTTTGCACTTTAAATATGATTAGTCAATTTCTATTATCTTTTCGTATAGTTCATTCGATTATACTTATTTGTTTATTCATACAGGTTGGATCGTTACTGATTTATTTTTGAAAACATTAGCTGTTCCATATCCTAATATGCGTTTAACATCAGAACTCCATTTTTTTAAACATACATATAACTAAGCTTTTTTGGAAGCAATAAATTATTTAATGTCGTTTTTGTAAAATGTTTTTCTTCACCTAAAAACTGTTTAAGAGATCTAAAAAGGTAATAGAAAAATACGATGGGTGAGTAAGGAGTTCCCAAGAAAATCCATTGATTTTTTCTATCGTCTTCTTAGATACATGAGGCGAGCCCTGTCTTGGTGTAAATTACCTTTCTTTAATTTATAAAGGAATGTCTTTTTTATAGTCTGTCGTAATTGTCTGTCTATAATTCAAAAACGCATAATAAATTATGCCCTTCATATCTCCCCAAATGCATAGCATTATCTTATTGGGGTGTAATCCTGTTTTCGGGGTTGGAATTGGGGGTTGATTGCCATCCAACCACTGCCTTTTACGTTGCGTGAAATCTTCAGTAACAATTCGACTCAAAAATAAATCTTTCTGTTCTAGAATCATTAATTATTAGCATACTGAGATTCGTTGCGCGAGATTTTCCTCGGATAATTTATAAGATACCCATATTCTGCTAATTAACACCTTTCCTAGCTTTTTAAATGTCTGTAAACTGGTGTAGGCGACATGTTGAACTTTTGTGCTAGCTTTTGTATCGTTAATCTCGGACCTGCTTTGTCGGCAGCCCTAATATCCTCACTAACAACCCGTCCTTACGTAGATATTCAACGTCAAAATTCCCGGAACTACATTTGCCACTTTCTAAATTTAATGGCATTGCATTAGCTGTCATCGCATTATAACGAAGTTTATTCAGAGCTGGACGCATTCATAATCAATTCCATTTTATTGTCTATTCTAAATTAATTATGTACTATTACACACATAATATTATCTAATGAAATATATTTTATATTTAAGATTTTTTAAATATAATATAAGCAAACGGGAAGTCACTGTTGAATAAAAGTGTTAACCTTTTGGTTGCCAAAATCCGATATATTGGCTATTTACACTTTAAAGAAAGAATCGAATACTTTTTTAAACGGTTATGTGTTATTTGCTTCAGGGTAAAATACAATTTTATCCGAACATATATTTTTTAAACATGCAATATAATGGAATAATTCGATAATTAAAAATGAATGCCAAAAGGCTCGTCAACAAAGGGGTTAATGTATCTCAGGCATTCAATATAGCTCTCTCTCTCTCTCTGTTTGATCAAATGTATAACATTGATTGCTATTCTTGTGGTTTGTTAAATTCAATTTAACATGGAAACAAAGTAAAATATAGTCAAGCTATAAAATTAAATATCAAAAATTCGTACTTTCAAAACACACAAAAATAAAACAACAATTTTTGCGTCTTATAGTTAATACAAATATAAAAGAATAATACTATAACATCATATACTATATATTTTTCAATTTCGAACTGCTGTTGTATGAAATGTGCAGTCAATTGAAAATGCAATAAAAATATTCCAGTACAGGGCTTTTTTTCTTATGTAACGCGGTGGAGCGGCGTTCCGGCACCTTTTTTTACGGTACTTTTGATGTTTTAAAATCGATTGACAATCTACGTAACATTTTATTTCTTTATTTTTACGTTAATATGACGTCATTATTTTTATTTTCTTTATTTTAACTTGAGGTTATCAAGTTTAAAAATGAAAGAAAATTTCGGTTACTTGTCAATGGTCGTTTCCACTAAAAAATACCATAACAATAACTGAAACGATGACAGAAATATGACAATATTGGTATAATAAAAAGCTATGTAAAGTATGGAAAAATAATTCACGAATTTTTTACAATATTACGAATTTCAATGAGTGATAATCAAATGAAGAACATCTAAACCAAATTTTGAGCAATAGGAGAGCGCAAAAAACAATTATCTCTTCTCAGAAGTCAAAAATCCACGTCAAAAGCAATAAAATCTGACACGATTTTATTGCTTTTGACGTGAATTTTTGACTTCTGAGAAGTAACAATTTTTTTGCGCCCTCCTATTGACCAAAATTCGATTTGAATACACTGACCAATACTCTCATAGCAATAAATTTTGTAATAATTAAATCTCTAATAAAAAAAATTGTTTAGTTTTTTATGCACTTCGTGGCACAGGAAAAGTTGCTTTAAATTTAATTTAAATGATATTTCTTTAGTAAATTGCTTGAGTTCCGGCACCTTTTTTGTTTAAAATAAGCCCTGGTTATACTTAATAGCAGAAATAAACGTTTAGTTGACTTTAAGCAGTTCATTAACACGTTTCCTTTAACCTTTCAGCTATTCAGCGTTATCATATTCGGATGCATATCGTCCAAGGGGTGGTACACGGACAAGAATGGAAAAGAGCAGTGCTTGATGAACGATGACACCAACGCGTGCAACTACGGAGTGGGAATATCGGTGATCGCTTTCATCGCTTCAGTCGGCTTCATAGCCGGAGAAGTCTTGTTCGACCAGATGTCTTCGGTCAAAACTAGGAAACATTACGTCCTGGGCGATATGGGATTCTCCGGTTTGTTGGAAAATATATATCTTTTCTAAAATAAATATATAATTAATCGTGCTTCATTTGCAGCGTTCTGGGCGTTCCTATACTTTGTGGGATTCTGCTACCTGGCAAGCGCTTGGGGAAAGTCTAACGATCCTGAGGAGGGCAGAGGCGTCAACCAAATCCAAGCTTCTATTGCGTTTTCCTTTTTTGCTATTTTCTCATGGGTGAGTATTTAATGTAATTTTATCCAGAAATAATTAAAAAATATCAATTTAAAAAAATCCACTAAGATTCGTCATTTCTTAGTGGAATCCACTTAAAGCGGAACCGCCAAACACGGTTCCGTGATTTTCCTGGACACGATTTTTGCGTACAAAAACTTACCGGACAAAAAAATGAAAAGTATGCCAACTCATTTCTCAGGGAAAAATAAATAGAAGAAGTTCAGACAGACGTTGCATCTTGCATATTGCTCCATAGTCTGTCTGCACTTGGATATTACACTATGTTTTAAAAATATTATTTCTATCCTCACCGATATTACTTATTCAAACCGAATTTTGCTTAATAGGAGAGCACAAAAACAATTATCACTTCTCAGAAGTCAAAAATTCACGTCAAAAGCAATAAAATCGTGTCGGCGCCGTTGCAGTGGGAACTCTCGGTAGCGAGCGCTTCCTTCACTTAATAGTCGATGGCAATTTGTTCTCTTATTGGATTTAATTCAAGTTAATTGCTACATTGAACTCTGTAGTTAAAAATTCAACAATCCAAATGTTTACCTTAATCAGTATCCGGAAAGTAGGAACTTTCCGGACACTTATAACACAAAAATAAAACAATACAGAAAGGTGTTGGTTATTCCGGACACGAATTTTGCGGACAGAATCTTTCCGTACACTATTTTTTTCGGACTCTGATTTTTCCGGACAGGATTTTTGCAGACTGATTATTTCGGACATGGATTATTCCGTACAAAAAAATATTCCCTAAAATTCGTCTCCGGAAAAATTCAAGCACCGTCAAACATCACTGGTCAACCATTGAGTCTACAACTGTGGCTCGAATCCGTTACCTAGCATGTTGCGGAGGGAAGGAGGTTCTCGGAACCAAAACTTTGAAAAGTTCCGTCTTGCTGAAACTTCCATCGGTAAGTCACGAGCAGTTTTAGGCTGCAATTTTTATCCGATTTCATAAAGGGGTTTGGCATAGCATAGTTTATACCTCAAGTTTAAATACTTACTTTTATTATTATTATTATTTTTACTTTTTTAAATTTTCTTACAAACTACTGTTATGAACTATTATCATGTTTAGGCCGGATGTGCATTTTTCGCATTTCAACGATTCCGACAAGGAGCTGATTCCGCTTTCGCTCCATCTTATGAAGTCGAGAGTGCGTTGGGCGGCAGCGGCGGTTATTCATCGTATCCCGGAGCGCCCGACCCAGATCCAGCTTATCAAGATCCTCCGTTCACTCAACCGAGAGGTAAATATATTATTTTAATTCATTAAATAATTTAAGTTCGCTTGCGGGCTGTGTAAAATATATGTTGTAATTTTTGTTTCAGGTCCGGGAGACTTCCAAGCTCCGACTTATTGAAGTGTTTTCTCGTTTAAAATTAAACTACTCTAAAAATGCCGGAGTTCCAAAGAAGCCAAAACGCATTTGTTATAAATGTTTGAGTGTATGAGGCGTTTAATTTGAAATGAATGTATAAAACGTCGATTGTTCCGATTCGTGCGTCGCAACGGTAACAATCGGCACGCTTTGTTATATAATATACGTATATGCATATATATATATATAATATTTCCTAGCGAATAGAATATGTTTTTCTGTTAGTTTCGTTGATGTGATTTGTAATAATCGCTTATGTCGTTTGACTATATATAATTTTTATTTTGTCAATCATTTTATTTATATATTTATCAATCGGCCTAAATGTAAAATCAGAATTTTAATACAGCACAAATCAATATGTAACGAATCGACGGCGAATACGTATCTGTCATAAGACCTGCATTATGTTTGCATTTTATTTTTGTTATGATATTATACGTCGATATTGAGGAGTTTCACCGTGCGAAAGCTCTCCGCGTTTACGGGAGCATTCGCGGCGAGATAAAAATGTACAATAATTATTTTATAATAGGGAACAATATAAGTTTGTCGTAAGTTCACAAGTATTATTAACACTGTTAAAGTACTTATTTTTATGTCTCTGTGATCCGTGGTCTTGATATTTAAAATGTATTCAATATGCATATATACAAATGCTTAAAAGAAGTAAATTCACTCAGATTGTTGTTAAAATCGATTCAATAAAACTGTTCTTAGAATACCAAGTAGTCAGATATTCATATATTCTAAATTAAAAACATTTAAAAATTTATGTATTTAATCCAAGAATTAATAAAAAATAAATAAAATGTTATCAGACCGTTTAATAAAATTTGTTTCCTATATATAAATATAATGCTCAAATATTTGTGAATATCTACTCAATTTGATTTAACTGTATACAATTTTTATTAACGAATCTGAGTATTTCAATACGTTTCAGTAGAACTTTCATAGTGTTAAGACGCTATTCGATATACATATATTTCCACGGTGTAATATATACATATATAAATAACAATTTTTGTAGACATAGTATAAAAAACTAAGTATTCCACTGATCTATTTACAATCAAAAACGGTTATTTTATAAATAAATGAAAATGTTACCATAAAAAAATTAAAGATGTTATATATCAGAATTATCTCCTCCTGTCTGTAGATATGGTGATTGATATTCATTGATATTTTTTGCATATTTCTAGGTAAAAAGTTGTTTTTTTACAAGGTCTATTTTTTTAATAATACGTTATCAAATCGTATGATACATTCCTTTCGTATAGCTTGTAAGTATTGGATCTTGAAGTATTTATGAAAATTAATAAAACTATTGCAAAAAAATGTAGCTTTAAGAATAGTCTAAAGTTGGATGTACAGAATACGACGGGAGAGAGAAATCGTTTATTTTGTGATAAATACGAATCTCTTTCTAGTCAAATACGTTTATCTCGATCGATCGAAAGACGTTCTCTCTCCTTCGCGAATGTTTGAACAATAAAATGTACTTATATGTAGGAAATGTTCGATGTTTATGTGTAGTGTTTAATGTTAACCATGTTTACCGTTTTCGCTTAAATCTGTAATATCAATACGAATTTAAACGAAACGTGTACCTATTGAATTGCAAAAAAACCACAAAATGTGTATATTATTTTTGTAAGGAATACCAAAGATTTAATTGTCGTAATGATATTTTTTCTTAGTATTACACAATGTAAAATTGTAAATTGTCGTTAAGATTGTTGGTCGAAGTTTTTCTGTGTTAATATAGATATGTTTACACGTTCGTATATGTATTAATAATATATATATATACACGTCACTTCCCATAGCTTGCACACCTATTATTCATCATAGATAAAATTTAATTGTTGTTTCGATTGACGCGATTTCGTTTGCGATCAAAACGCTTTATTTGTTATGATGCAATATATGTAAAATAATGAATATACATAATATTTATAAAATATAATAAAACATGTAAGAAATTATATATTTAAATGTTTAATATATACACTTGACAGTGTAAATGAAGAATGTAATAAAATAGTTTAATGTCACGTGTGAATTTTTCACCTGATCCTGCTTGTATTTTGTTATCTCCGTTAGTTGTATTTTATTAGGAAATTACTCACCATTCAGTTCCATATTCTCTTAACGATATATTGGAATAAATGATTAAAGTGATACTATTCTGATTGGAATACAATTCATTATTCTTTGGATATCAACAGTATATCTAAAATACACGTAATGAGATATTAAATCATAATTTACTAATCGAAAGGTTGTTCTAATTATAAATTCAATCAACTGTTCCTAGATTTAACTTATCTCATCGCTGAATATTGGAGTTAAATTACTAGATGTGATTACTAGCATTGTAGTAAATCTGTATGAGATGTTGGGAACACTACCTGAAAAATAACTGGTCAAAAAGCAATGATAAAAGAAAGAATGTTTCGCTCTATCCTTAAAATATTATTTAGTTAATTGTTCACTATTAAAATTTACACAATACTGATGGTTCTAAACGCATGGAATTTATTACATTTTTTTATTACTTTGATATATTTAGGTATGTGCATTACAATTACTTACATATGCATATACTTGATGTTTCATTATATTTTTCCCTCGTATGATATTTCTCGAACCAATCTTTCATATGAATATATGATTTTAAATTACGTTTTTAAGCATCTCCTTTATTTTTCTTTCTCCAGTTTATTTTGCATAATATAGAAATTTACTATTTAAGCCACGCCTATTCCACATTGTGATGATTTTTTAGTCCATTGATACAAATACTATAAAATTATTGCTCGTTCATTTATATGTTACAACTTCTTCCTTGCCTATGTTTTTATTGCTTGTGCTAGGCCTAATTGTACTAGATAAATATATTATCAGCAAGTGTAGAATTGGCAGGGTGATCCAATTCGAATTTCATACGTTGGCAGCACCGTAAATCAGACAGCTGTCAATAATCACGCATGTTTAAAGTATCGTTTCAAGCTTTTTCAAGGGGGGCAAAAGTTGGCCAGTCAGTGATCGTTTTTTAATATTTCGATTTCATCTGGCCAAATTTAAGTTCAGTCTCTGTTTAGAATCCACGTTAAAAGCAATAAAATCGTGCCGCTGCCATCGCAATGGAAACGCTCGGATACCTAGCATGATTTTAATGCTAAAAGCATTAAAATCGTGCCGTTGTAGTGGGAACGCTCGGTTCTCTAGCGCTCATACGAATTTTTATGATAATATTACAAATTAAATGTAGCACAACTAATCGAATTTTGACCAATAGGAGGGCGCAAAAAACAATAGTACCTTTTCAGTAGTCAAAAGCAATAAACTCGTGCTATCGTTGTCGCAGTGGGTATGCTCGGTAATCTTACAAATTAAATAAGGAACATATAAACTGAATTTTGCCCAATAGGAGAACGCAAAAAACAATTATCACTTCTCAGAAGTCAAAAATCCACGTCAAAAGTAATAAAATCGTGTCGTCGCCGTCGCAGTGGGAACGCTCGTTACCGAGCGTTCCCACTGCGACGGCGCCGACACAATTTTATTGCTTTTGACGTGAATTTTTGACTTCTAAGAAGTGATAATTGTTTTTGCGCTCTCCTATTGACCAAAATTCAGTTTAAAAATACTTTAATCAGCATTCTTATATTAGAAGTCCATAGTAATATCGGTAAGGATAGCTATTATATTTTTAAAACAGTGGAATATCGAAATGTAGACAAACTGTGGAGCAATGTGTGGGATGCGATGTCTGTCTGTACTTATTTTCCATTGAGAGATGAGCTGGCTTAGTTTGTATTTTGGACTAGACTTTCTTTTTAAAACCATAATTAGTTTTAAAACTTTCATTAGGTTAGCTTTGGGTTTGAACAGCAAATAGACGTTTAGCAACTGTCAAATTGAGTTTCATAGACATTTTTGAGCAGCATATTAGCGCCTATCAGTTAAATTAAATTTTCACTAGTAGAAATATATATCTACTAGTGAAAATGTATTTAGATTTAACTAGTGAAAATATAACTTTACCAAAAAATACACATTCACTTTAACATTTATACATTGGATGGTAATATGTATATATATTACTACATATAGAAAAGTTGAAATCATATAATTTTTATAGGACTTTCCAGATAATTTATATTTTCACTGGTAAAAATATATATCTACTCGTGAAAATGTATTCCGATATAATTTTACATAATATAATCTATTAAAACATTACATTTATATAATTCAGCTGGTGCTGTTGTTGATTTTTCGTTCTTTACTTCTTCCTTAAGTATTTGAAGTGAATTTTCAGATCGAATACCTAAATTTACTGCTACTAATTTACATTCGTTAAATATTTCCTCTCATGTCAAATATTTTTTAAACGCTCAAAAGCAATAGTCAACAATAATTTGCAAACAAATTTTAACACAAATGGAGCCGTGTCAAAAACTGCAATCTGTTCCTTTGAATAATAATGTTTATTGTGAAAATACTACCTAAAAAGTGGGTACTTTTGAAGGCAATGTTCCGCTACTTTTATTTCTTGTATAATTTGTATAAAAAGGGCTAATGGAATTTATACCTGAAATACATCAGTATATAGGTACATCTCAAATAACTGTAGTTTAGTTCAGATTCATTATTTGAGGTCAGTTTTTACAAATATATTCTTGCTATGATTTCTTCCCGGGGCCCCGGGAATTTGTCCCCTCTCAGCAGGCCTGTCTACAAATAATATCATTTAATTTAACCAATACATGTTGATAATTCACTTTCATTTAAAATTAATTTTTGACTAGTTTTTTATGAAATAAATAGTTATAAAATATATGTATAGTAATAAAATAGAGTTCAACGTCAATACGGCTTTATTGAAAAGTATTACATATCTACAATTTTGGTATAATACAAGATTCACGGAATCCAAACATCGAATATCACAACAGAAGGACAAAGAACACTTAGAATAAAAATACAATTAAAACGTCAGATCACTTTTTAGATTTGGAATAGGCGTTAATCTTAGGCGGGGTCCACCGCAGAGCGCCGGGATCCACGCACAGGCGCGGCTTTTTAAAATGAGAGCTTGTCAAATGTTCGCTGACTATTTTGGGCGTCACGCATATCACGTGCTGACCTTTCCAATACTTGACCATGTTCATGCATTGCAGCGTAGATATGATGTCCGTTTGAGAAATACCCGTCATTTGACTGAGATCTTTGATGCTGACGGTTCCTCTGCTTTTTCTCAAGTAATCTAATAGAATCCAAGACCAATAGGAGCGATAGCTGAGCTTGCCGAGATCGGATAGGGGTTTTTCCGGACTTCCGACTACTTGTTCTAGACGAGACAGTTCGTAACTGAACGCTATGAGCAGTTTGCCGTAACCTTGACGTTGATACGGAGGTAGAGTCAGGATGCAGGCTACGTTGTTGCCTTCGGGCGATTCTTTCTCTTTGGAAAAGTATCCGACGATGTGCGCGCCTTTCTTGTCCACTTCGCACAAGAGATAGAATAAAAAGGGTTCGACGTCAAAGTATAATGTTTTATGATCTAGGAACAGTTTGGCCAAGAGGCATAGGTTTTGGCAGTACGTTTTATAGTCTTTACCGTCCACTTCGAATATAGCTAGCGTGCCTTTTCTGTATATCTCGTTTCCGACGGGTTGTCTGTGGGGGCAGCGCGAACAGTGCTGTCGATAAGTAGCCTCCAAGCGCATGTATGTCAGGCAGTATTCGCATATCCACAGTTTGGGCTGTTTGCCGTATTCGTCGGGATACGGACTGAAATACCAGGTGTCGATCTCGTACTTGCCTATTTGTATGCGGTCGATGTATTTCACTTTGGTGATCGCTTCGTGCTCTTTTTCGAGGGCGGCGGTCGCGGGGTCCATCTCCGCGTAAGTCTTCTGAACGTGGTTGATCTCGTCGTGTTTTCTCTTCTGGTTTCTGGTGATCTTCCTCGCTTGCCGGTCGGCGGCCGCTTGGTCGCGCTCGTTGCTCGGAGAGACGGGAGGACGCTCGCAAACGTCGAACCGGTCGGCCATGATCCTCGATCGGGGCACCCATTCGTCGAGCCGCCGGTCGGAGCCCGAGTAGTGCACGTAGTATTCGCGGCATCCTTCCGACGAGTTGTACCGCGTTTGGATGACCTGAGCTGTCAGCCAGTTATCGCCGCGTCGCACTAGGTACTGCTCGCCTACGTCCAACTGGGGCTCCTGCTCGTGTTCGCCCTCGTGCTCCGTCTCGTGCTCCTCCGGAGACTCCCCGTCTTCGCCTCCGCCTCCACCTCCGCCTCCGACGCCGCCTTTCGCCATCTCGCCGGCACGGTATTGCCAGAAACTACGCAACAACGGAACAACAACTGCGTCAGTGTTGACACCCTCAAAATATATAACGACAACGTAGAAAAAAATACACATAATGTATTTTTAATAATAAACTAACTTAAGTTTCCAAACTTTTTAAAAAAAAATATATGCTATACCGCTATGTCAGAGAATTTGGCAAGAGAGAGATGGATGAGTATAACCCCTTTTCTTTCGTACGGATTCGCTTGTACCTGTGCGAGCGATGTGCACAAGTATGAATTTTTATTATTTATAGTTCATATCAAATATGTAAGAGTCAATATGATATTGTTATGATAAAAAAATAAGATAAATATATATTATTTTACAGAAAACTTTTTATGTATAGAAGTTAGGGCATGTTTTGGAGCTCACATCTTCTATCTTCGTTTTCAAAAGTTTCTGGTTATGTGCATGAACATTTTTTAATAAATGGGAGTGAGAATACTTCCGCAATCGGAGATACTTTCCGCCTATTCCTAACAAATGAAATCGCAAAAGAGATTTGCTCACACCCTTACAACGGACGAATTATACGCATTTGTTGAATTTTTTTTACTAGCATGTCGGAAGTGGTGCAGAAAACTTAATTTTAAAGAGAGAAAAAACTGTAATTGAACAACAGGAGAACGTTTATTTGCATAAACCTATCTCCAACGCTTCCAGTCTCTTCACATTTCTTCACTACGTTGTGAATTATTCGCTCAGTAGGACGATGAAATCAACAATAATCATTCCGTAAATTTCAAACACAGTTCGTACAGAATTGTTATTCTGTAGAACAATTTTAACGTGTTTAGCAGTGGTTATGCGAACCATTTCACAAATGTGTTGTTGCAAACTAATATTTGACACTTTGAACACGCGTGATTATTGCTAGCTGTTTGATTTACAGTGCTGCTGACATAGGAAACTCAAATTGTTATACATGTTATTTTGTATCTAATTCGTTAATTCTTCTAGTGTGGGTGACAGAGAAGAAGATTCGTCAGGTATTAGTATCATTGATGAAACTCTGGTTTAATAATAATATAATTTATACAAATAATAATAGTTTATAGTTATAAATTTAATATTAAAAGTTATAAAAGCCTTCAAGAATCAAGTTTCCGTTACTTTAGATTAATAAGCCTTTTTTAATAGTTACAATTTATATTTACAAACCAGCATACATAATTAATAAAAACTACCAACCTAACATTGCGCTGAACACAAACCTTTTGGAGCTTTTAAATATGCATTTTGATAAATAAATAATAATAAAACGATATTATAAATAGTAATGGGATGAGCTTATAATAATGGTCAAGTTTTATTTTGTTATCTCGCGATATATTTTAAAACTCATCAGTTTGACGTAAACTTAAATATAACCTATAAGTTTTACAAGGACAACAATGAAACATAAAATATTAGAACTATATAGTGGAATCGGAGGAATGCATTATGCATTTGCAGGTTTAGTTTTTCTTCATTTACTCTTGAACGAAACGTTTAATTACATGTTTGTAAATTATTTTAGATACCAATATTGAAGGCGAAGTCGTAGCAGCGATAGACATAAACGTCGTAGCGAATCGAATGTATAAGTTTAATTATCCAGAAACGAATTTGTTGAATAGGAACATACAGTCTATGTCGGCCGAAACGATCAACAAATTATCACCCGACGTATTGTTAATGTCGCCGCCTTGCCAACCTTTCACAAGGAACGGACTACAAAACGACGCTGAAGATCCGAGATCTGATTCATTTTCTCACGTCATCGAAGTCTTGAAACATTTACATTGTTTGCAATATATTTTATTGGAGAACGTGAAAGGATTTGAATGTTCAAAAATGAGGATGCGTTTTATAGAAGCGCTGAAAAATTGCGGTTTTTACTATCGAGAGTTTTTGTTACATCCGCATCAATTTGGAATACCAAACTCGCGCTTGAGATATTATTGCTTAGCTAGACGGAAACAATTTACTGCATTAGAAGACAACGAGGAGTTGGTAAATTAAAATGCATTTATATTTGTATGTATATATTATCAATATCTCCGCTTTGCTTACAGTTATATGATATTCCAAATAAAGAGGAACAAGCTTGCTATGAGATTAAACAGATAATCGAACCCGATTTGAACGAAGATATATATTTGTTGAATAGAAAGCAATTGAGAAAAGTGGCTCTTTTAGATGTTTGTTACGATGACTCTAGAAGATCTTGTTGTTTCACGAAAGCTTATACGCATTTTTTAGAAGGAACTGGTTCTATTTATACCAAATGCACAAAGCAAGAGTTAGATGAAGTGTTTAAAAAGATAGTAGACTATGACACTGATTCTGATGAATATTTTGCTACTGTTGAAAGTTTAAAATTAAGATT